>NW_027206736.1:300000-490563 GCF_032191515.1 Phaenicophaeus curvirostris
TGCCAAACCCATCACTCCTGGGCCCCACGGGTGCCAAACCCATTGCTCTGAGCTTTGGTGGGCGCCAAATCCATCGTTCCCAGGCTCCTCAGGCACAGAAACCATCACTCTCAAGCTCTGTGGGTGCCGAACCCATTGCTCCCAGGCTCTGTGCCCTCTCCCGGACGCCGCGGGTGCTCCCGGGCTCTGCAGGTGCTCCGGAGCAAGCAGCTCCACCATCCTTGGCCGGTTGGGTTTCACCAATTTAATGTGGACTTTTGTATTAAAAAACCCCCACACACATAAAGGAAAAGAGCTTGGAGAAAGCTCCTCTCCTGGGAAAACCAAACGCATGTGTGGCTGCAGGGGCAGCAGCCTCCCAGCAGGAAAACTCCTTCCTGGAGCCCGCGAGGCTCCGCTCCCCTTGGTGCACACTGGAGACCCATTCTTTGCTCTCGAAACGTACCTGCCATCTTAGAGCTCTTGGTTTTTTTTCCTCATTATTATTATTATTGTTGTTATTATTATTATTATTATTTCCCATTTTTTGTGGATCCGGACCGGAGTGGAATCACCTCTCCAGGGGCTGCGTCCCCATCGCCTTCCCGGGTGACTCCTCTTTGCCAAAGAGCCTCCCGGGCTCGTCCCAGTCCCCGCCACCGTCCCCAGGACCCCGCGTCCTTCCCTCCCACGAGGAAAGCCTCTCTTGGAGGCAGCGGAGCGGGATGCTCATGCAGACCCTTCCCCTCAGGGACCCCTCTGTGCCCCCTGCGCGGCCCCGCTCCGTGCGGCTTGTGCTGTGTGTCTCCATCACCCAAAATCCTCTCCAGGAGGGGTCAAAAAGGTCTCGCGGGTGGTTTCTGGGGGGCAGCTCTGACTCGGCTTTCCCGCGGGATGAGCCTTGGTGTCCCAGCCGAGCCCCCTGCCCGAGCCTGCAGTGCCGCGTGGTATTTAACTCTTAATTTTTTAATGACAATTTCCATTAACAAAGCTCTTCCCGTCTCGCTCGGCCTTCGAGGGAGCTCTCGGACTCTTGCATTGACTTGTTTTAAATGGAAAACTGCTGAGTGTTCCCTGTACCCATCATCTCCCTGCTCGGACGAGGGCAACGCTTCCCTCCAGGCTGTCCCGGTTCTCCACTTTGGGTTTGCTTTCGGTTTGTTGTTTTGTTTTTTTTTTTAATTCTCATTTTTTTATTGTCGTCGTGAAGATGTCGGTGGCTTCCGGTCGGTGTTTCTTTGGCAACGGAATGAGGTTCTTTTAGTCCCAGAGGTTCCCCCCTGCCCTCCCGCCCCCCAGAACAGACAGAGACCAGGCAAGTAGCAGAGCATGGACCCCCCCGTTCTCCCGGTGTCTGTTATTGCCAATAAATTGTTACGGACGTGTCCAGCCCTGTGTCCGCTCCCCTCTTTCGGGGCACCCGATGGGGTTTTGGGGTGTCCCACCATCCCTCCCCACACCGGCTCCGCTCCTGCGGCGCCGTCGGGGCTGGAGAGCGAGAGCCGCGTGGTTTGGGGGCTTAAATCTTTCTTGGTGCCATTTGTCTCTTTCCTTTTGGCTCTCCCGGCTGCGACCTGGAGCGTCGCCGCGCGCTCCCACCCCGGGGACGAGCCCCATTTGGGGTTGAATCCTCCATTTCCAGCTGCGGGCGCGTGATCCGGGGCGCAAACCCAAGGAGGAGCCGGGAAGCGCAGCGATGGGGTTCAGCAGCTTTATTGGAACGCCGGCTCCGCGGGGAATCCTGCGGGGCCAGAGAGAGAGAGCGGAGGGAGGACAGGGGCAACGAGGCTGTTTCCCCAGCCGAGCTCCATGTCCCCACATACAAACGATGCCGGGAGGGAGACGTGGGGGTCCGAGTGCTCCTGGGGACCCCGGGATGTCCCCCGGCAGGGCTGGGTGACCCACTGGGGCCCTGGATCGTGCAGAATCGCTCGCGGTGGCAGACGCTGCTGCCAGGCTTTAATCTTTGCTAATCGGGCTTTAATAAGCAGGTCGGGGCCTCCTGCTGCGGCTCCGCATCGTCCTCCCCACCCTGGGCGCGATGCGGGGTCCCCCGGGGGCCTCCAAGCCTGGTCCAGCTGGATTTGCTGCCTCTGCCCCTCATCCCATCCCAGCCCTGCCCAGGGCAGGATTTGACCCCAAAATTGCAGGACTTGGGCCGGAAATTACGGGATTTGACCCACAGATTTCAGAATGTGGCCCCAAAACTGCAGGACTGCACCCCCAAATTGCAGGATTTGCCCTGAAATTGCAGGATTTGGCCCCTAAATTGCAGGATTTGCCCTGAAATTGCAGGATTTGGCCCCTAAATTGCAGGATTTGCCCTGAAATTGCAGGATTTGGCCCCTAAATTGCAGGATTTGCCCCCTAAATTGCAGGATTTGTCCTGAAATTGCAGGATTTGGCCCCTAAATTGCAGGATTTGCCCTGAAATTGCAGGATTTGGCCCCTAAATTGCAGGATTTGCCCTGAAATTGCAGGATTTGCCCCCTAAATTGCAGGATTTGGCCCCACTAGCGTTGCTGGGTGCTGGAGGAGCCCCTGGCTGGTGCAGCTGGAGGGGACGGGACGGGGTCCTGGGTCCCCTCTGGGGGCTGGGGAGGAGCCAGGGGAGGGGCCGGGGGGTGTTGGAGCCAGCGTCGGGGGAGGGACAGACGGACAGACTGGTGGGTGGGTCAGTGGCTGCCTGGCTGGAGAGAGATGGACAGATGGACGGACGGACGGACTGGTACATGGAGCAATGGCTGAAGAGACAGACAAATGGATGGATGGATGGATGGATGGATGGATGGATGGATGGATGGATGGATGGACGGACAGACGGATGGATGGATGGATGGACGGACGGATGGACGGATGGATGGATGGACGGATGGAAAAGTAGCTGGCTGAAGAGACAGATGAATAGATGGATGGATGGGTGGATGGATGGTTGGATGGATGGATAAACTCATGGATGGATGGATGGACAGACGGATGGATGGATAGACTGGTGCACGGAGCAGTGGCTGGCTGAAGAGACAGATGAATGGACGGATGGACGGACGGACGGACGGACGGACTGACTGACTGGTACATGGAACGTTGGCTGCCTGAACAGGTGGAAAGACCAGGGGTTGGATGGACGGATGGACGGACAGACAGACTCGTACATGGACCATTGGCTGCCTGAACAAGTGGACAGACCGAGGGATGGATGGATGGATGGATGGATGGATGGATGGATGGATGGATGGACGGATGGACGGACGGACAGACAGACTGGTACATGGAGCAATGGCTGCCTGGACAGACGGCCGGCCGGGTGGCCGGACTGACGGATAGGAAGACGGACTCGGTGTCTGGAGAGCGGGATGGGCTGGGAGGAGGGACGTCGGCCGGCCGGCTGGCCAACCAGGCGGATGGACAGACAGACAGACAGACAGACAGACACGCGGACAGCCCGTGCCCACCCCCACCCGCCACCCCCGGCGCACGAGGATGATTCGAGCGTGCAGCCTAATCCCGCGTGATCCAATCTCCGCGGGCTTACGCTGAAAGCCCGGTAATCGCCCGGCGCTGCCCTACATACCCCGGCCGCCCCCCACGCCCCCACGGCCCGAGCTGCCCCTCCTGCCGCCCCCAGCGCTGCCTCAGTTTCCCCCTTCCCGTTCCCAGAAACTGGGGGCTGGGTCGGGGCCAGATCCGAGGCTGGGGGCCAAACCTAATCCCCCCCCCGCAATTCCCCTCTCCGTGTCGTGGGGCCGGATCAGCCCGGAGCCACACGGGGACGCGGGGCCCTGCTGCTCCGATGCCCGGTATCCAGCGGGTCCCTGTCCCCCCCAGCCACGGGGACATGCAGGGGGTGCCGGACCCCCCTCCTCGGGGGCTCAGCATCACCATCCCCTGTGCCCCACGAGCACCGACACCTGCTGTGTCATCCCCTGGATCCGTACGGGATGGAGTGGGATCCCATGAGCCCCTTCCAACTCAACAGCAGAGCCCTGGATGAATGGGGGGCACTGGATCCGTACGGGATGGAGTGGGATCCCATGAACCTCCTTCCAACTCAACAGCAGAGCCCTGGGTGGGGCTGGGGACACTGGATCCCCCCTGGATCTGTAGGGGATGGAGCAGGATCCCATGAACCCCCTTCCAACTCAACAGCAGAGCCCTGGATGAATGGGGGGCACTGGATCTGCCCCCCCAGATCTGTACAGGATGGAGTGGGATCCCATGAGCCTCTTCCCAAATCAACAGCAGAGCCCTGGGTGGGGCTGGGGACACTGGATCCCCCCTGGATCTGTAGGGGATGGAGCAGGATCCCATGAACCCCCTTCCAACTCAACAGCAGAGCCCTGGGTGGGGCTGGGGACACTGGATCCCCCCTGGATCCGTGCGGGATGGAGCAGGATCCCATGAACGCCCTTCCCGACTCGACAGCAGAGCCCTGGATGAATGGGGACACTGGATCCCCCCAGATCCATATGGAATGGAGCAGGATCCCATGAGCCCCCTTCCAAATCAACAGCAGAGCCCTGGGTGGGGTTGGGGACACTGGATCCCCAAGATCTGTATGGGAGGGAGCAGGATCCCTCAAGCCCCCTCCCAGAGCCGGGAGGTGTCCGGCTGCAGCCGTGGGTGCCGGCGCCTGTGTCCGTGGCGGTTCCCTGGGGCCGTAGTTGGCAAGTCTAGAACCACCGGATCCTGCTACCGCACCAGTGTGAGTTCTACCATTGCCAAAGGCAGCCCCGGGGCGGGCACCGCTGGCACCGCCGGCTCCGGACACGCCGCCGCGGCGCCGGACCTGGAACGCTGCAAGAAAACAGGAAAACAAAGACAATTTCACCTCTCCAGCCGGGAAAGCCGACGCGCGGCACCTGTGGGGTCCTGGAGCAACGCTTGGCTCAACCCTCCGGAGATGCCACCACCGTGAGCCCGTCCGAGAGGCTCCATCGGCTCGGACACCGCGTCCGGCTGACCCCGCGGATGGGATCTGACGAGCATCCCTCCGTCACCCCCGATTTTGGGGTGGGGTCCTCGCCCCCAGCGCCCCCGTGCCCTGCCCCGGCGCTGCTCTCTCCGCCTTCTCCCATATTGGCACTACACATAATTGCTCAAAAGCTACAAATCAAAGCAAAAATGTGCTAGTGCCAAAGCGGGCCAGGCGGCGTCGGCCCTGCGGCGCTCGCGGGTCTTTCTCTGCTCTGTTTATGGCCCTATGGTAATTCACTGACCGCGGGGTTGCACAGTGAATTCTACCAGTGCCATACACAGAACAGGAGTAGCGAGCTCCAAACTCCTTCTTTCCCATTAATTTTCCCCAAAACCCTTCCCGAGTGAGAGCCGAGGAGCTGCCCGCGCTCCAGCGAGGGGAAAAATGGGAATAAATGGTTATCGACTGGCAAAACGCTTCGGAAACTGCCCAGCGAGGGGAGACGCTCCCCACGATGCCTCCTCCCCGGGGAGGATGGGGGGAATCTGGCCCTCGGCTCGGATCCGGGGATGCGGGATGGGGCCGAGGCGATGCCGGCCCCGCGCTCCGAGCCCTTTCCGAGCCCTTGCGGGCGACGCGGGTGTCTCAGCCCCGGAGCGGACACTGCTGGGTGGCTGCAGCCCCCCATGGGCAGAAATCCCTGCATGGTTGCAGCCCCCACGCCCCCAGAGGGCTGCAAACCCCTGCTGGTTGCAATCCCCCCCCCAAAAAAGGTGGCCAACCTCCCAAAATGGTTGCCGACCCGCTCTTGCTCGGTTGCAAACCATCCCAATGGCTGCGACCCCCCTGAAGTGTTGCACCCACCCCCTAAAAACAGGTTTCCCGTGTCCTGGATGGCTGGAAATGCCCCAGGGGGTTGCGGAGCCTGTGGATGGTGCCGGATCCCCCCCAGTAAAGGCTCCGTCCTCCCCTGCGTGGTCGCAAAGCATCGAGGTGGCTGCAAACCCATCACGGGGCTGCAAACCCTCCAAGTGGCTTCAAACCCTCCAAGTGGCTTCAAACCACCCCCCCAGAACGTCACAACCTCCTCCTCAGGAGGCTTCGCTCCCCCTGGACGGCTGCAAACCCTCTCGATGGCCGCAGACCCTTCAAATGGCCGCAAATCCCTTAGAAATTGTTGTAGCCCCCTGGATGGATGAACCCCCCCCCAAAAAAAACCATTGCAGACTGTCCCGAAAGTTGTAGACCACCCTCAAATGGCTTCAGACCCCCTAAAGGCTGCAGATCCCCCCAAAATGATCCCAACCACCCCCAAAAATAAGACCGAAGACCCTTCTCCAAGGGCTGCGGAGCCCTTAGAAGGTTACGACCTCCCCTGCGCGGCGGCGAAGCTTCCAGATGGCTGCAACCCCCCAAGAAGCTGCAGCCCCCCCGATGTCCGCGAAGCCCCCCAGGTGGCCGCGGGTCCCCGGCGGCCGCGGAGCCGTCCCCGCGGGGCTGTGCCAAGCGGCCATGGCGGCCAGAAGGCACAAAGTCTCCTTTGTGTCGGCGACGCCGAGGCCCCTTCGATCCGAGCGGCCGCGGGACGAGCTCGGGGTGCCCGGGGCCGGCGGTGGGCGCTGACCCCATCGAGGACGCGGCCACCGACCCCCTCGTCCGACTTCGGATGGGGAGCGGGAGGCGGGCGACGGCGTCCGCTGGGCTCGGCCACCCGTGCGGCTTGGGGAGCGTTGAGCGCGGAGAGGTCAACGCCGGCCGGGATGGTCGCGTCCCCCCGGCCGCACCCACCAGCACCTGCAGCGCCCGCGGCGAAGCCCCCGAGAGCCGGGGAGGACGCGGAGCCCCCCGGCCGCGTCGTGGTCCTCACCTGGGGGACGCGGGGGGCGCGGGGTCACCGTGCCCCCCGCCGCCCTTGGCGTGACTTTGGCGTGGCCGGCGTCGCGCGATTCCCGCCATCGGCCGAGGCCCCTTCCCGCGTCCCGGCTGGCCGGGGGGCGGCAGCTTTGGGGGTGTCCGCGTCCCCCGCCCCCGCGCTGCGGCAGCGCCTGCCCCTCTGCAGCCGCCGCACCCCGGCTCGTGACGTTGGGAGCTGCCGCATTGCGGAGGCCGCCCTCCCCGGGGCCCCCCCGGCCCCCGCGCCCCCAGCCCTCTCCGAGCGCGGCGGAGAGACCTTCGGCACGGGGACAGGGGGGACACGGGGACCCCAACCCCATCCAGGGGCTCCCTGGGGCCAAAAAACCATCCCCGGCCCCTAAAGGCCACGGCGGCACCGGGGCTGCTCGCGGCAACGACGGCACCAAGATGGTGCCAGGACTGCGGCAGCGCGGACACGGCCCTCGGCTTCCCGGGAATCGTGGGGGCACCCGGCATCGCCTCAGGGGGGATGGGGTGGGATGGGATGGGATGGGATGGGATGGGATGGGATGGGATGGGATGGGGATGGAGATGGGGATGGAGATGGAGATGGAGATGGAGATGGAGATGGAGATGGAGATGGAGATGGAGATGGAGATGGAGATGGAGATGGGATGGAGATGGTGACAGGGATGGGGATGGGGACATGGATGAAGATAAAGATGGGGATGGGGATGGGAACAGGGATGGGAGCAGGAATGGGAACGGGGATGGGAACAGGGATGGGAACAGGGATGGGAAAGGGGATGGGAGAAGGGATGGGAACAGGGATGGGAAAGGGGATGGGAACAGGGATGGGAACGGGGATGGGAATAGGGATAGGGATGGGGATGGGGATGGGGATGGGGATGGGAACAGGGATGGAAACGGGGATTCAAATGGGGATGGAAACAGGGATGGGGATGGGGATGGAAATAAGGGAATGGACGGAGTTGGGGACGGAAACAGGAATGGTGAAAAGGGACAAAGATGGGAATGGAGATGGGGAGGGGGACTGGGATAAAGATAGGGATGGAGACAGGAATGGGGATGGAGATGGGAATGGGGATGGGGACAAAGATCGGGATGGAGAAAGGGACGGAGACAGGGGTCAGGATGGGAATAAAGACGGGATGGAGACAGGAGGGGGGACAGAGATGGGAACGGGGGCAGGAATGGAGAGGACAGAAATGGGAATAGAGACTGGGACAAGGACGGGGATGGGGATGGGAATGGGGACAGGGATGGGGACAAGGACACAATCAGGGACAGAGACAGGGACCAGGATGGGGACGGAGCTGGATTCGGAGTCAGGGGCAGCGACGGAGCCCCCGGGAGCCCCGTTTCAGGGCTGAACGAGGCAGGGTGGTGCCGGGACCCCCACCCCACGGCCCTCCAGCCCGGGGCAGGGGGGGTTGGGGTCCCCCAGCCCCCCCAGAGCAGAGCCCCGGGTCTGGGGGCGCCCCAGGAGAGCTTTAAGGGCACCGCTCGGTGACATCGAGGCTGCGAAGCGATGACAAATCGTACTGGAGGGGCATCACTGAACCCCCAAATAACCCCCCCAGGCCAAGAGGCGACCCAAGGGGCTGCACCCCAAGTTTGTGTCACCTGTTTCACCCCTCGATGGCAGAGGATTGGGGGTCCCTGGTCATCCCCCCCCCAATATCAGGGGTTTGGGGTTTCCCTGCCTGCTGGGGGTGATCTCTGCCATCCCCCCCCAATATCAGGGATTTGGGGGGGTCCTAGGGAGGCGGGGGGACACCCTGAGAGCCTGGGAGGTGGGGGGTGGATTGGGGGGGGAATTGGGGAGCTCAGACGATGTCAGGGAGGGATTTTACGTCGAGGAAAAACAAGGAGGGGGGGGTCCCGTCTCCAGAGGGAAGGGGGGGGGGCAAAGGGGGGTCCCAATCCCTCGGGGGGTCCCCTCCAGCCCCCCTCCCAAGGCTGCACTCACCTCAGCTCCGGGCGCTGCCTCTGGGGGGGGGTTTGGGGGGTCCCCCCGGGTCTGGGGGCGCCGGACGGACGGACAGACGGACGGACAGACGGGCGAGTGCCGGGGAGCGGCGGCGGCGGCTCCTTAGCCCGGCGGGGGGGCCCCCCCGGGGCTCCCCATTGGCCCAGGTGCCCCGGGAAGGTGGAGCCGGGACTGGGGGGGGGGGGCCGGGCTCACCTTGAACCCCCCTCCTTCCCCAGCCCCACATCCCCCCCGTTACCCCATTATCCATCCCAAGGCGGGGGGGGGGATGCTGGGACCCCCCTATTGTCCCCTCAAAGAGCGAGGGGGGGAGCCCCAAGAGGGGCAGAGACGCACCCCCCCCCCGCCCATCCCCGTGGCCTCGGGGCGGCGGGTCCCCCGTCCCTGTATCCCGGGGGGGGGGGATGATGCTGAGACCCCCCCCACCTGCCCCCACCAGCCTCTGGGATTGGGGGGGTCCCGAGAGGGGCAGAGATGCCCCCCCCCCCGCCCATCCCCGTGGCCTCGGGGCGGCGGGTCCCCCCCGTTACCCCAGCCCGGGGTAGGGTAGGGGGTGATGCTGGGACCCCCCTATCGACCCCTAAGTGCGAGGGGGGGTCCCAGGAGGGTCAGAGATGCCCCCCAAGAGCCTTCTCCTCCCTCTCCAGGGCAGAGACGCCCCCCCCCGCCCATCCCCGTGGCCTCGGGGCGGTGAGTCCCTCCCGTTATCCCGGCCCGGGGGGTGATGCTGGGACCCCCCTATCGGCCTCTAAGTGCGAGGCGGGGGGTCCCAGGAGGGGCAGCGATGCCCCCCCCCACCCCCCCATCCCCAACCCGTCCCTGTCGGGTCCCTCGCCGGGTCGGGCGCCCATCGCCGTGGCCTCGGGGCGGCTCCGGGAGCGGCTCCGGGGGCCTCCGCTGCTTTTTCCCCCCACCGGGGGGGGCCCCCTTTATAGCCATCTTCCCCCCCAGGCCCCCCCCCTCACCCACCCCCCAAATCCCCCCCCCGGGGCCGCCCGCCGGCTGTTCGATACCGGACACCGGACACCCCCCACCCCCCCCCAACCCCCCGATCCGGTTACCCGCACCCCGAACCCCCCCAAACCGGGGAAGGGAGCGGGGGGGTGTGTGGAAAACAATCCCGGACCCCCCCACACCCCGTTTTCCATCCTCCCCCCGACCCCAACCCGGCTCCGCAAGCCGAGAGGCGGCGCCGCCCCGAGGGGACGGGGATGGGCGCAGGGGATGGGGACGGGGGGACGGGGGGGGGGGGACACACACAGGGCTGGGGGGGCTCCCACGGGGTCCCCGAGGGGATGGGGGGGGTCCCCGTCCCTCCAGACCTGCAGCCACGGGGAGGGGCGCGGCGGTGCTGCCCCCCGAAAGGGCATCGAACACCCCCAAAACGGCATCGAACACCCCCAAACGGCATCCCAGCCCCCCGAAAAGGCATCTAACCCCCCTAAACGGCATCTAACCACCCCAAAACGGCATCGAACACCCCCAAAACGGCATCGAACACCCCCAAACGGCATCCCAGCCCCCCAAAAGGGCATCCAAACCCCCAAAACGGCATCTAACCACCCCAAAACGGCATCGAACACCCCCAAACGGCATCTAAACACCCTAAACGGCATCGAACGCCCCCAAAACGGCATCGAACACCCCCAAAATGGCATCTAACCCCCCCAAAGGGCATCCCAGCCCCCCAAAGGGCATCCCAGCCCCCCAAAACGGCATTGAACCCCCCAAAACGGCATCTAACCCCCCTGAACGGCATCCCAGCTCCCCCAAAACGGCATCTAACCCCCCAAAACGGCATCTAACCACCCCAAAACAGCATCTAACCCCCCCAAAACGGCATCGAACACCTCCTAAACGGCATCAACCCCCCCCAAACGGCATCAACCCCCCCAAAACGGCATCTAACCACCCCAAAACGGCATCCAACACCCCTAAAACGGCATCGAACACCCCCAAAACGGCATCCAACCCCCCCAAACGGCATCTAGTCCCCCTAAAACTGCATCTAACCCCCCCAAACGGCATCCCAGCCCTCCTCAAAATTACATTTACCCCCCAAAAATTAAATCCTCCCCCAATGAACTCCCCCTCCCCAAATCACACACAATCATCCCCGAAATTCACGCACAGACAGCCCCAAATTTCACAGACCCCCCCCGAATTGCACACAAACACCCCCAAATTACAAAAAACACCCCAAAAACTGCACACACAAACACCCCCAAATCACTCATAATCCCCCAAACCCCCCCAAATCGCACCAACCCCCCCAAAATTGCACCAAACCTCCCCAAATCGCACCAAACCCCCTCAAATCACACACCCACTCGGACACCCCCTATAGCAAATACAGAGGTATTGGGGGGGGTCTCTGCAGCCCCCCCAGATCCCCCCCAGCTCTGGGCTCCAGTGCCACAAACCAGCCTGACCAGTTTGGGGCCAGGCTGGTGCTGGGACGGGATCGGGTGTCCCGGTGTCCGCAGGCCACGGAGGGTGGGAGAAGCCGATCGGAGCCTCCTGGGATTTTGGGGGGGGTCAAACCCCCTGGAAACAGGGGCTTGGGGGGACGGGGGGAGGACCCCCCCAAGAGAGGTGGGGAAGAGGGAAGGGATGGTCCCCAAGAGCTCTGGGATGGTCCCCAAGTAGGGAGACACCCCAGATGATAGTTCCCAAGACTCGGGATGGTTCCCAAGAGCTCTGGGATGGTTCCCAAGTAGGGAGATATCCCAGATAGTTCCCAAGAATCGAGATGGTTCCAAAGAGCTCTGGGATGGTCCCCAAGTAGGGAGATATCCCAGATGATAGTTCCCAAGATTCATGACGGTTCCCAAGAGCTCCAGGATGGTCCCCAAGTAGGGAGGCACCCCAGATGGTTCCCAAGACTCAGGATGGTTCCCAAGACTTGGGATGGACCCCAAGTAGGGAGACACCCTAGATAGTTCCCAAGACTTGGGATGGTCCTCAAGAGCTCTGGGATGGTCCCCAAGTAGGGAGACACCCTAGATAGTTCCCAAGACTTGGGATGGTCCTCAAGAGCTCTGGGATGGTCCCCAAGTAGGGAGATACCCCAGATGATAGTTCCCAAGACTCGGGACGGTTCCCAAGAACTCTGGGATGGTTCCCGAGTAGAGAGGCACCCCAGGTAGTTCCCAAGACTTGGGATGATTCCCAAGAGCTCTGGGATGGTCCCCAAGAGCCCTGGGAGGGACCCCAAGTAGGGAGGCACCCTAGATAGTTCCCAAGACTCGGGATGGTTCCCAAGACTCAGGATGGTCCCCAAGACTTGGAATGGTTCCCAAGAGCTCTGGGATGGTCCCCAAATAGGGAGATACCCCAGATAGTTCCCAAGACTCGGGATGGTTCCCAAGAGCCCTGGGTGGTCCCCAAGGTCCCAGGATGGTTGCCAAGCAGGGAGGAACCCTGAACGGTCCCCAGGGTGGTCTCCAGAACCTGGGATGGTCCCTCAAGTCTAGGATGGTCTTCGAGATCCTGGTTTGGTCCCCCTGACCAGGGATGATCCCTGAGACCTGAGGATGATCCTCAAACAAGGAGGAACTTGAGATGGTCCCCGTGATTGGGGATGATCCCCAAGACTCGAGGATGATCCCCAAGCCATAAAGCGCAACATGGTGCCACCCCAAGCGTGGGATGGGGCTCCTTGGCACCGGACTCATCCCTCTCCCCAGCACCATCAATATTTCGGCTCCGAAACTTCGCTGGGGCCTCCGCCTGCGTAAACTGAGCAGAGCAAATGGCTCTGTTTAAAAATTTACGTCGTCTTCTTTTGTTCCTCAGCCGAATATTTAATGTGGACGGAGCTGGAGGAGCCTCGGGAAGGCGGAGGGGGTCGGGCAGAGCCGCCCTGCTGGCGCGGGGGCTCAGCTCGGTTTCTTTCTGCAGCTCCTCGCGCGGGCTCAGATGGGGATGGAAACGATAATGCAATATTGATGCGGAGGAACGAGGGAGCGTGACCGAGGTCCATTAGCCAGGAGCCCTCCTGGAATATTTTACGGCCCTGGAGAGGCTGGCACTGGCAAAAAAAAAAATCCACCCCATCCCAAAGTCCCAGCTTAAAAAGAGAGTGGAAGCTCAGGGATGGGGAGGTGGTCGTCATCGCTCATCCTGCTGGTGTCACCCGGAGGTGGGATGCACAGGGAAGAGCATCCCAACCCCCTGCCCCCAAATCCCAGCTTAAAAATGAGGCTGAAGCCCAGGGATGGGAAGGTGGTTGGCATCGCTCGCTCTGTTGGGTGTCACCTCGAGGTGGGACGACAGAGAGGAGAATCCCAGCCCAGCGGGGTGGATCATCCCAGATTTGTGGGGGATCCTGGTCTGGGCGAGGGGTGAGGCTGCTGGGCTCAAGGAGGGGGTCTGGGAAAAAGAGCTGAAACTTGGGAAGGAGCAAAGGTGGGAGGAGGAGCCCTTGGCTGCAGATGGGTCAGTTATGGGGAAAAAATAGAGAAGTTTGTCAGTGAACAAGCACTGAGCTGGGGTTGTTCTCTTTAGGACCAGTCATGGTCACCTGGGATGTGCCAGGGTCATGGAAACATGGAATGGTTTGGGTTGGAAAGGACCTCCAAGCCCATCCAGTTCCAACCCCAGGGACACCTCCCACTGGATCAGGGGCTCCAAGCCCCATCCAACCTGGCCTTGAACCTCTCCACCCACCCCTGCTCTGCGCAACCTGGGCCAGGGCCTCCGACCCTCGCAGCAAAACATTTCTGCCTAAGATCTCATCTCAATCTCTCCTCTTCCAGCTCAAAACCATTTCCCCTCAGCCTATCCTGGTCCTCCCTGACCAAGAGCCCCTCCCCAGCTTTCCTGGAGCCCCTTTCCATACTAGAAGCTGCTTTAAGGTCTCCCAGTAGCCTTCTCTTCTCCAAGCTCAACAACCCCAACTCTCCCAGCCTGTCCTCACAGCAGAGGGGCTCCAGCCCTCGCATCATCTCCATGGCCTCCTCCGGACTCGTTCCAACAGCTCTATCTCCTTCTTATGTTGAGGATTTAGCCTTAGGATTGTTGTCCTTAGCCTGGTTGAATCTCATGAGGTTCCCCTGGGCTCCTCTGAGCCTGTCCAGACTCCTCCGGCTCCCTCCCTTCCCTCTGGACACGTCCCGTCCCTCCAGCGCGTTGACCGTGCACACAACCTGGTGCCATCAGCAAGGATCCAAGACCCGTTTGGCACCGTGGCCACAACCCCAACCGCATCCAGTGGATCCGGCATGTCCAGCTCCGGCATCGCTGGGGGGAGGTGGGAGCAGGACCCGTCTCTGTCCCCCTGGCCCCCGCGGCCGGTGTCGGGGTGCAGCCGCGTCCCCCCGGAGCTCCATGCATTAGTAATGGCCACCGATCCGCCCGCATGACGGCATTTCTTCCAGCCGGGACCAACAATTCGGACGTAACCGGAGCCGGCGGAGAGGGCTCAGGTGTCCCCCGCGGCCTTCGGGGTCACCGTCGTGGTGCTGCTGGCGCTTGGCGCGTCCCCTGGGGCTGGGAGCCTGGGTTGGGCTGTGGCGCTGGCATCGCGTCCCCATGGGTGTGGGGGACCCTCCAGGGCCATCGCACCATCCCCAAGGGCCATCGGGTCCCCACAGGGATGGAGAGAGGTCCCAGGGTGGAAGGTCCCAGCACGCGGCGTGGGGATGGAGCTGGGAGGGGAGGGAATGCCAGGTTGTCCCTGCGAGCGGAGCTGGACCCTGTGGCACGGGGGGCGCGGAGCCATGGGGATGGCACCCAGAGGGCCCTAGGGCACCCGGAGCCCCACAGGGATGGCAACCGGACCCTGAAGACGGCAACCAGAGCCTAGGGATGGCACCCAGGACCCCTGGGATGGCAACCAGAGTCCTGGGGAGGCACTCAAACCCCTGGGATGGCATCCAAAGTCCTGGGAAGGCATCCAACCCCCTGTGGTGGCACCTGGACCCTGAGGACAACACCCAGGCACTGCGGATGGTATCCAGACCCCTGAGAAGGCACCTAGAGCTCAGGGAGGACACCCAGACACCTGGGGTGGCATCCAAACCCTGAGGATGTCATCCAGAGCCCAGGGATGGCACCTAGATCCCGAGGATGGCACCCAGAGCCCAAAGAAGGCATCCAGAGTCCAGGGTTGACATCTATAGCCTGAGCGTGGCACCTGGAACCCCTGGGATGGCACCCAGAGACGGAGGGTGGCACCCAGAGCCCTGGGGTGGCACCCAGAGCCTAAGGGTGACACCTGGGACCCCTGAGGATAGCACCCAGGGCCTGAGGGTGGCACCCAGAGCCCTGGGGTGGCACTCAGAACCTGAGGGTGGCACCTGGGACTCCTAAGAGTGGCACTCAGAGCCCAGAGGTGACATCCAGAGCCTCAAAGGGTCACCTGGGACCCCTTAGGATGCCACCAGTAATCTGAGGGTGGCACTTGGGACCCCTGGGATCTCACCCAGAGCCCAGGGGCGACACTCGTAGCCTCAAGGTGCCACCTGGGTCCCCCGAGGGTGGCACCCCGAGCCCAGGGGTGACACCCAGAGCCTGAGAGTGGCACCTGGGACCCCTGAGGATGGCACCTGTAATCTGAGGGTGGCACCTGGGACCCCTAGGATGGCACCCAGAGTCCAGAGGTGACACTGAGAGCCTGAGGGTGGCACTTGGAACCCCTCAAATGGCATCCAGAGCCCATGGTTGGCTCCCAGAGCCTCAAGGTGGCACCTGGGACCCCTGAGATGGCACCTAGAGCCCAGGCATGACACACAGAGCTTGAGGGTGGCACCTGGGACCCCTGGAATGGCATCCAGAGCCCATGGTTGAATCCTAGAGCCTCAAGGTGGCATCTGGGAGCACTGAAGGTGGCACTTGGGACCCCTGAGGGTGGCACTCGGAGCCCAGGGGTGACACCCAGAGCCGGAGAGTGGCACCTGGGACCCCTGAGGGCATCACCTGGAACCCCTGTGGGTGACACCCAGAACCTGAGGGTGGCACCTGGGACCCCTGAGATGGCACCCAGACCCCAGGGGTGACATCCAGAGCCGGAGGGGGGCACCTGGGACCTCTGAGGGTGGCACCTAGAGCCTAGGGGTGACACCCAGAGCCTAAGGGTCTCACCTGGGACCCCTGAGGGTGGCACCTAGAGCCCAGGGGTGACACCAGAGCCTGAGGGTGGCACCTGGGACCCCTGAGGGTGCCACCCAGAGCCTGAGGGTGGCACCTGGGACCCCTGAGGGTGGCACCTAGAGCCCAGGGGTGACACCCAGAGCCGGAGAGTGGCACCTGGGACCCCTGAGATGGCACCCAGACCCCAGGGGTGACATCCAGAGCCGGAGGGGGGCACCTGGGACCTCTGAGGGTGGCACCTAGAGCCTAGGGGTGACACCCAGAGCCTAAGGGTCTCACCTGGGACCCCTGAGGGTGGCACCTAGAGCCCAGGGGTGACACCAGAGCCTGAGGGTGGCACCTGGGACCCCTGAGGGTGGCACCTAGAGCCCAGGGGTGACACCCAGAGCTGGAGAGTGGCACCTGGGACCTCTGAGGGCATCACCTAGGACCCCTGAGGGTGACACCCAGAGCCTGAGGGTGGCACCTGGGACCCCTGAAGGTGGCACCTAGAGCCTAGGGGTGACACCCAGAGCCTCAAGGTTTCACCTGGGTCCCCCGAGGGTGGCACCCAGAGCCTGAGGGTGTCACCTGGGATCCCTGAGGGTGGCACCTAGAGCCCAGGGGTGACACCCAGAGCCGGAGAGTGGCACCTGGGACCCCTGAGGGTGGCACCTAGAGCCCAGGGGTGACACCCAGATCCTGAGGGTGGCAGTGGAACCTCTGGGATGGCACCCAGAGCCCAGGGGTGACACCTGTAGCCTCAAGGTTTCACCTGGGTCCTCCGAGGGTGGCACCCAGAGCCCAGGGGGGACACCCTGAGCCTGAGGGTGGCACCTGGAACCCCTAGGATGGCACCCAGAGTCCAGAGGTGACATCCAGAGCCTGAAGGTGGCATTTGGGACCCCTGGAATGGCATCCAGAGCCCATGGTTGAGTCCCAGAGCCTCAAGGTGGCACCTGGGAGCCGTGAAGGTGGCACCTGGGACCCCTGAGATGGCACCCAGGGCCCAGGGGTGACACCCAGAGCCTGAGGCCATCACCTGCGACCCCTGAGGGTGGCACCTGGAGCCTGAGGGTGGCACCTGGGACCCCTGAGGGTGGCCCCTAGAGCCCAGGGGTGGCACCCGGGGCCTGGGAGCCGCTGGCGTGGCTCGGGGGCCACCTGCCGGGCTGAGGGGACATCGCCACCCCCGGCCCCAACCCCCCGGCCATGGGGGGGGACACAGGGCAGGGCGAGGGCCGGTGACCCCCGAGGCGGAGCTGGGACAGGGTCCCCCCCGGCTCCTCCCGTGGGGCCGGGGCGGCTGGTGGCACCTGCGGGAACCGTCCCCGCTCGCCTCGTCACCCGCCTGATCCCAGGCCGGGGCCTGGAGCCACCAACACGGGGTCGTGGCCTGAGGGTGGGGTGGAAGGGGCCTCAAAGCCCGTCAGTCCCACCCCGGCCACGGGCAGGGACACCCCCCATGGATCAGGGGCTCCAAGCCCCATCCAGCCTGGCCTGGAACCCCTCCAGGGATGGGGCAGCCACAGCTTCCCTGGTCAACCAGTTCCAGGGCCTCCCCACCCTCATCATGAAGAATTTCTTCCTAATGTCTCATCTAAATCTTCCCCCTTCCAATTTAAAGCCATTCCTCCTCATCCTGTCACTCCAGGCCCTTGGAAAACGTCCCTCCCCAGCTTTCCTGGAGCCTCTTAAGGTTCTGGAAGGTCTCTCGAAGGTCTCCTCGGAGCCTTCTCTTCTCCACAACCCCAACTCTCTCCTTGTGTCCTCGGACGGGAGGTTCTCCAGCCCTCGCATCATCCTTGGAGCCTCCTCTGGCCCCGTTCCAACAGCTCCATCTCCTTCTCCTGCTGAGGATTCCAGCCCTGGCCCCAACCCTCCAGCTGAGGTCTCCCCGAGAGGAGCAGAGGGGACAATCCCCTCCCTCCCTGCTGGCCACGTTCTCTGGATGCAGCCCAGGACACGGGGGGTTTCTGGGCTGCGAGCGCACCTTGTGGCTCCTGTGGAGCTTCTCCTCCCCCAGCCCCCCAAGTCCTTCTCCCCAGGGCTGCTCCCAATCCATTCTCTCTCTCCAGCCGGGATCTGTGCTTGGGATTGCTCCGACCCAGCCTAGGACCTTGCCCTTGGCCTGGTTGGACTCCGTGAGGTTCACACAGGTCCCTCTGGATGGTGCAGGGAAGAGGACGAGGTGGGAGAGAAGTAGTTATTCAGCCCCAGCAAATTTCCAACGGCAAGTTAAGCAGGATAAGGATGAGCCATATTCCAGGCTGACGTTGCCTTCCCCGTGGCCCCAGGGTGCCAGCTCAGGGCTCCTTGAGCTGCTTCCACTCCCCATCACGTCCCCTGCTCACGTTACCCCAATTCCCACAAAACTTCCAACCAAAATTAGGTGTGATTGTACAGAAAAGAACCACTTCTGCCATAACCACCAGCTCAGGGCACCAAACCCGGCTCCCACCACATCCGCAGCATCTCAGGCAGCGTTGCCTGCAGCGACTTGTCCTGCTGCCCGACCTCAAAATAAATTCACCCTACGAGGCTGCTCAGGTGGAGGGACGGATGCCCCGTAGCCACATTGATCCCTCATTTCCAGCCCAAGACCCTAAAAATCAGCTTTGCTGCCCCAGCTTCGGGCACTGGGCTTGGAAAGACATCACCTACCTGCTTGCAAACCGTGGAGAAGGAGCCGGCGTCCTGAGCAGCATCATCAGCGTGTTGGGAGTGTGCAACGACCTCCAAGCGGGTTCTCTCCAGGCAGAAGATGCCTCAGAACGACTTCGATCTGTCATAGATGAGCCAAGGGTGAAGTCCTGGTGGGTGCAGAGTCAACGCAACAAAGTCCAGGGTGTTTCCTGCCAGACCAAGGTCTCAGTGACCAAGAACAAGCCAAGCTTTGAGATATATACAGATTTTATTTAAAAAAATGGTTTGCAGTTCTTTAATTACACACAACTACCAGAGCGGTTGTGGTCTTTCTCTGTCTTGGCAGGGTGGGGTTGTGCCCCCTACATCAGTAACGCAAGAAAAAGAGGTGAAAAAAAGAAAAAAAACCATAAAGAGCTGCCCCAAATCAAGGTCAAACCCCACTCTTGACCTCTTCCAGTGTCGCGTGATGGGTACCAAGCACAGGCAGCCACTCCAGGGCCACCTCTCCTGCTGCACTGCTGCTGCTCGAGCACCAGCAGAACCTGGATGAGCAAAAAAGCAGCAAAAAAAGGCAGAGAAAAATCATCAAACACCTTCTGGTGGTCAGTGAGGAAGGTTCCTGTTGGTGGCTGGCGTGGGAAGGGGCCTCGATGCGTTGAGGGATGAGGAGACATGTAGAGAGGAAAGAGATGGGTTGGGGTTCCGGCACAGAGGTGGTGGATGCGGGAGCGCGAGCCAGTGCCAGCCCGTGCCCTGCAGCCGCCGCGGGAGCCAACCTGAGCCCCGGGGCAGGGGAACGCGGCGAGGGGGCAGCCGCTCAGCTCCTCGCGTCACCCTAAAGCCTCGACGGCAAAACGAGAGGCTGCAGGAACAGAGGAGAAAAGTTGTTTCTAGAACGGCACCGAGGGGCGAGGAGCTCAGCCCAGGGTCCATCAGGGCTGGCTGCAAAATTCCCATCGCTCTGACAGAGAATGAAGAGACTCCATTGCTGGTTTCCAGAGAAGAAGGAAAAAAAAACTCAAACTGACCCCCCCAAAAAAGCCTCATCTTGCTTGCATCCAGCTCCACCTTCTCTTCCAGGCTCCGCGGGTGCAGCTCTGGGTACAAACTGCTTGGAGGGAGGTTTCTTTTGGGAGAAGGAGGGGAATTTGGGATAAAAAGAGGGGGGAAAAGATGGAAGGGAGAAGCAGTGGTGGCCAAGAGCAGGCGCTGCCGACCCCAGAGCAGACCCAGATCCACCTCACCCCCTGGCAGCATCCGGGACAGGCGTTTCTTTACAAACAGCAGTTGGGTTTTCCTTGAGCGACGCTTGGCGTGCCAGGAAGAGTCCTGGAATGGTTTGGGCTGGAAGGGACCTCCAAGCCCATCCAGTCCCACCCCTGCCCTGGGCAGGGACACCTCCCACGGGATCAGGGGCTCCAAGCCCCATCCAGCCTGGCCTTGAACCCCTCCAGGGATGGGGCAGCCACCACTGCTCTGGGAAACCTGTTCCAGGGCCTCCCCACCCTCAGCGTGAAGAATTTCTCCCTAAGATCTCGATCTCATCTCAATCTTTCCTCTTCCGATGTTAAAGCTGTGAAGAACCAGTTTCCGTGGCTCCCCCCCGAGAAGCTGTTGGAGCTCCAGGACCTCCCCACGTCCCACGGCCGGAGCCGGCTGCGGCTTTGCCGCTGGTTTGGGGGGATCCCTGCGGAGCAAAACCGGGGAACGCGGGAGCGGGTTGAGGCTCTGAGGGGATGGAGTGATGGGGGAAGAGAAACGTGCGAAGGAAGCTGGGGTGGGGAGGGAATTAGAACACTATTTTTATACAATATTGAAAAAATACAAATTTTTATTGTGTTTTTTGGGGTTTTTTTTTTCGTCTTTTGAACCGATATCACCACCCAGCACTGAACTCTACTCCTAAGTAGCACCTACAGTAAAGGTTATCGCACAAGCAAGCTGCCAGCAGGTAAGCAAGTTAAACAGTGCCAGCAAAACGTGGCCCCTCCCTCCCCAAAGAAATGAGACAAACAGCGTGCTAGATAAGAGTTAAGGACACCATCACATGTTAAATAGTTAATATCACCCCTCCGACAAGCCACAAATGCTAGAGAGAGAGAACTTCAGCACAGTCACTAGCCACAGCCCTAACACCACTGCTTCAAAATGAAAAGAGGGGAAAGGCAAGGAAAAAAACCTTCGCTTCACGCCCGTAAATCAACCAAAAGGAAACTCTTTGTACGTTTTTATTAAGGAAAATCATGCTAAAGCGAAGTGGTACTTTAAGAGGGGTTTTTTTTTCCCCCAAAAGAAAAAACGAATAAACCGATTGTGCTTCATGAATCAGAAAGAGGATTGTAACCTTCCAACCCCGACAACTCAAAACTCAGTGGCGTTTCTAAAGCAAAAAAAACCCAAACCCCAATGATTCTGGGACAAAGGAACTGCTCTGGCATCCCAAACCCCGCTCGAGTCGCTTGGGGTGGGAGGATTTTCCCATGTGCCGTCCCGTAGGCTGCACCACAAATCAAAAGACCTCGTCCGAACCACCCCTCCAAACTCCCCAAAGAAGACAGCAGGTAACGTTCTGCTTTAAAAATTCATCTTAGTTTGGATCTCCAACGCACAATCATCCAAATTCAAGTACAGCGGCATCCCAGGGCGACTTTTACCGCGTTAGATTTCATCGAAACAAAGAGAAACCTCAGCTGGCGGAAGGACACCAGGAGAAATCAAACATTCCAACTCTGGAGCATCCTGGAAAACAAAAAAAATAAAAAACCCAAACAAAACAGAGCAGATTCACTTCCTTCCTCAATTGGTGCTTTTAGGCTTTTTTTATTGTCTCAATTGTTTTCTAGCTCATACTCTTTGTTAACTCTTAAGGAGCTTTAATCCTTGTTGCACACACACAAGCAGATGGGAAACCGAGCTGGAGGAGAAAAGGAGAATGAAATGGGTGCCGATGGGTTCGTGGACGACAGCCAACGGGCCGGTCTTCACGGGTCGGAAGCTCTCAGCAAGTCTCATCCCTCCAGTCAGGGGCCCTCGGAGAGGGTCCGCGAGGTGTTTGACCAGAAAGAAAGCAAACTCGAAGCCATTAAAGGGCAGCAGGTTCAAAACTAGGACAAGGTAAGAGTCTGGCTTCACCCGCGCTCCAGCTGCGTCACAGAGAGCAGCCTCTGTGGCTTGTGTCAGGTTTTTATCCTCTCGGAAAGGGAACAGCTTGTAATCCGGACCGAGAAAGTGAACAACATCCAGATGGAGGCTTTCCGAAGTCCCCAAATCGAATAGACCAGTGGTTGTCAGTCCCTGCAGTTCAGGAGGGCAGGCAGGAGCCCACGTACAAAACCAGACCGAGAATCCGAGTCGGAATACGTCTATGCCTCGACGCTCCGAGTAGCTCCACACGTTTGTACGGCCTGTTCTTATTTTATTCTCTTTTAAACGTGACTCCGTGCGAAGTCACGCTCAGCAAGGTTGACCTGAAGGAGCACCTTCCACCCCACCGCTCCAAAGTCCGCGCGCCATCCCCCTGGCTCCGCGCTCTGAGAAAAGGCCCTTCCACGCGGTCGTGTCCACGGTGGCGTCTTTGGAAACATCGATAAGAAAGCAAACGTCGTCTCGCTAAACTCCCTACCTACCAGGGCAGCTCTTGCGGCTGACAGTTCAGTAGCACACGAGTTGATGACTTGGCCAAATGGAATCTGAATGCATGCATTCGGGCTGCATATTGCTACCAAAATGGAATGTGGGAATATGCGATGCACCTCGGGTTCGAGAAATGACCAAGAAAATCAAGATCTAAAGGGTGAGATATATATATATCAATGCTATTATTCATAAAAACCTTGTTTAGTAATAAAAAAAATTGCTTTGTTTAAATATGAATATTATAGTCTGCTTCTCACGGTTAGGAAATTAGAGTCTCTCTCTGAAAAGCAGGTTGCCTCTTCTACTACAACTCCATGTCCTGAGCCTCGTCTTCCGAGAAGTCGGACATGGAGCTCTCAGACGAGCTGTCCCCGGTGCCTTCTTCCTGTTCTTTTAGTGCTTCTTCTGTTGCATATTTCTGGATGTATTCTGCGTGCGACAGGAGAGAAAAGAGAGGTCAGCGGCGCAAACTCGCAGGCAGAGGGTGAGGAAATGAGCGCTGGTTGGGACCCAGCGGGTTGGAGAAGTCACTAGGGCGACCGCACGGCAGAGACCAAAGGTGCAATCGTGGAATCCCAGAATCGCTTGGTTGGAAAAGACCTTTGAGATTATTGAGTCCAACCGCCCCCGTCCACAACTGAACCATCCCTGAGCACCTCATCTGCCCAGCTTTTAAACCCCTCCAGGGTCCACCACTCAACTACGACAAAGCCACCTCCAAACAGCAGGATAAACGTAGTGAAGAAAGAGGGAACACTCCCACTCCTTCGTGCTCAAGGATGACTCCCTGTGCAGAAAAGGGAATGTCATATCCCTGTCCCAGCCCAGCTACTCACCAAGTGTATTCTCTTTACTTCCTCCCCAGGAATGAGGTCCACAAGGAGCAGCTCTCCTTTAAGAGCGCAATCGTGGAATTGTGGAATGGTTTGGGTTGGAAAGGACCTCCAAGCCCATCCAGTCCCACCCCTGCCCTGGGCAGGGACACCTCCCACTGGATCAGGGGCTCCAAGCCCCATCCAGCCTGGCCTTGAACCCCTCCAGGGATGGGGCAGCCACCACTGCTCTGGGCAACCTGGGCCAGGGCCTCTCTACCCTCACAGGAGAACATTTCTCCCCAAGATCTCATCTCAATCTCCCCTCTTTCAGTTGAAAATCGTTCCCCTCATCCTGTCCCTGCCCTCCCTGACCAAGAGGCCCTCCCCAGCTTTCCTGGAGCCCCTTCCTCTACTGGAAGCTGCTCTAAGGTCTCTTCGGAGCCTTCTCTTCCCCAGGCTGGACAACCCCAACTCTCTCAGCCTGTCCTCGGACGGGAGGTTCTCCAGCCCACGCATCACCTCTGTAGCCTCCTCTGGACCCATTCCAACAGCTCCATCTCCTTCTCCTGCTAAGGATTCCAGCCCTGGACCCAACCCTCCAGCTGAGGTCTCCCCGAGAGGAGCAGAGGGGACAATCCCCTCCCTCCCTGCTGGCCACGTTCTCTGGATGCAGCTCAGGACACGGGGGGTTTCTGGGCTGCGAGCGCACGTTGTGGCTCCTGTGGAGCTTCTCCTCCCCCAGCCCCCCAAGTCCTTCTCCTCAGGGCTGCTCCCAGTCACACCGTCCTCCAGCCTGCAGTGACACCACGGATTGCTCCGACCCTGGTGTAGGACCTTGCCCTTGGCCTGGTTGAACCTCATGAAGTTCTCACAGCTCCACTTCTCCAGCCTGCCCCAGGTCCCTCTCGATGACATCCCTTCCCTCTGGATGGCATCCTGTCCCTCAGGGGTGTCACTGTCACCACTCAGCTCGGCGTCACCTGCAAACCTGCTAAGGGTGCCCTCAACGCAAGGAGCACTTGGCTCCGCATCTTGAACTGCTGCATCTACCCAAGAATTCCTGTCTCTGGCTGAATATTAGTAACGCACACAGACATTTTCAAGGGCAGCTGGTTTGCGTCTCCTACCAAGCATCACAGGAACTAAAAATCTCAGACCACGTCCCTACCCTGATGCCCGTCTCCTCACCACCACCCCGTCAAACAGCTCCATGAGCTCATAACTAAAATATGAAGAAAAGCAGGAATCCATTATTTAATTGCACTGCTGAGCTTTCCAGAGCAGAGAAGCCACTTGCTTCAACCCAGGGCATCAATTTTAACACATCCGTGGCTATTTGGAAGAGCGCTACAACATGAGGAATGACGGCGTTGGGCTCCAACCTACACTTGTCACGCAAAGCCTGGGAAGAGACAGCAGGAGCCGGACTCCTGGGTACACAGGAGGTTGCAAGCGCTTAAAGCTCCTTCCAGATCATCTCCACGGCTGGTACCAGGCTGGCAGGATGGAGGCAAAGGAGCAGATACCCCATTTAGCTCCTCAGAGGTGTCCTCAGATCCCCCCAAAGCTCTGGCTGGAGGCAAACATCCATTAGCTTTTTTCCAGGGTCCATCTCTCTCTGTTCCTGTCTTGTAAGAGCACAGAGGACACCCAGAGAGACCCTCGTGCTAACCCTGGAGGTTGGATCCAACAAAGTATTTTCACTGGAAAGCTTGTTTGTACGGAAAGGTGGCAACGGGCTTAGGATAGGGAGCAGGACAGAGGAGTCGGGCAAAGTGAGCTGAATAACTCAGTGCTGAAATCAGGGCTTTACTTGTCCTCGCTTGTGGTTCCACCCCCAAACAAAAACTGCAGCTGATGAACAGTAGAATCATAGACTCATTGGGTTAGAAAAGACCTTTGAGATCATCAAGTTCAACTGTCCCTGTCCACAACTGAACCACCCCTGAGCACCTCATCTGCCTGGCTTTTAAACCCCTCCAGGGATGGGGACTCCACCACCGCCCTGGGCAGCCTCTGCCAGGGCTGAGAGCCCTTTCCATGAAGGAATCCTTCCTGATGTCCAATCTGAACCTCCCCTGGCACAACTACAGGCTGTTTCCTCTCATCCCATCCCCTGTCCCTTGGGAGAAGAGCCCAGCACCCACCTCTCCACAACCTCCTGTCAGGCAGTTGCAGACAGCGATGAGCTCTCCCCTCAGCCTCCTCTTCTCCAGGATAAACAGCCCCAGGGCCCTCAGACGCCTCTCAGAACCCTTGTTCTCCAGCCCCTTCCCCAGCTCTGGTCCCTTCTCCAGACACGCTCCAGCCCCTCAAGATCCTTCTTGGAGCGAGGGGCCCAGAACTGAGCCCAGGAGTCGAGGGGCGGCCTCCCCAGCACCGAGTCCAGGGTCACAATCCCTGTCCTGCTCCTGCTGGCCACGCTCTTTCTGGAACAGGCCAGGATGCCACTGCCCTTCTCACATCCTTTGAGATGTTACTAACGGGCCTGGAGCTTTCTCAAAACAGCAGCCCCAGAACCAGGCACAGCCCTAGAAAAGTCCTGGATTAACGAGGAGGGAGCGAGGAATGATTATTCGGCCTTTAAGGAACATGCCTGCTCTGTCAGAGTACAAAAGCACTTTCTGGAGCTGTGTCACCGATTCCTCAGCTGCTTCTCTCGGTTCATTTTTCCACAGACGAGCCACTTTCTACCCCATAACGGTGCAACCAGATGCTCCCATTTCAGGTCCCTTCTTGGGTCACACACCCTCTCTTCCAAACTGTTTCTCTGCTCTCTCAAAACCGTGTTGGATCCTAACCTCGCAGCCTTCCCTGCTTAGGGGAGGAATCGTGATAGAGCCACTCACACCGCGACGTGTTCTTTAGACCCTTACCTTTAATTTTCTGTTTGTACTCTTCTGGTCGGTGGAGGTACATGGCTGCAGCGTCGCCATTTAGAGGATCTATAGGGTTAGGATAGGCCAGCAGCTGGGGCAGGAACGATTCAAAGATGTTGGTGAGATCTGCAGAGGAAAGGCACGTTATTCACGTCCCGCAGACCCAGCGTCAGCCCCACCGATCGCCCTTCGAGCGCCGGCACAGCAGCACGAAGCTTCAAGGGGAAACGCACTGAAAACCCAGGTGGGAGCTGAAATAAAGGAACCTGGGGTGGGGGAAGCTCCGCGGCTGCAGGAGCTGCTCTGGTGCGGCCACGTTGCGGATCCTCAGCCGCCTGCACCGGCTGCTCGACACCCACCGACACAGACACCTGCGCGTCAAGCAAAGACCAAGGACACAATTGTCGTTTCCCACTGAGGATCAACCCTGGCTTAAAAAAAAGGAGAAAAGAAGAGTGCCACGCTTCACCTCTCCCTGAATTCTTCTCCTGCTTCTGCTCCTGTTACTGTCTTTAAATGTCTTGTGCTCCAAGCGTTGTACCTCGAGCACAAAGCACCTTCCAGAACGCTGTCGCTGGAGCTAAAGTAGAACAAGTTTTCTGACTTTAGCTCTATCTCGTCCAAGTAACTTCATTTTTTGAGTTCACTGCAAGCTTTCCAGGCAGTTTCTCTCCAGCAGGGCTCACACAGGGTGCTGGGATGCAAAAGGGCCAGCGCTTGCATCACTCCTACAGAAAACAAAGCCACCCTGGAGCCTGCGGAGCTGCGAGTCGAAGAGAACAAAGGTCACCCCTGCAGGGACAGAGACACCACACTGACCAGGAGAGGATTCCACCCCATAGACAGCACACTTGGGATAAAACTGAGGGATCACGAGGGTCTCGCTCTCTTCTGTGCGGGTCGATGTCCAGCAAGGACCTCGTCTGTCCGATTGCCCCAATGTGGATCCGAGCGTTCCTGAATTCAGCTCCCTCCCAGCCTGGACCCCTTCCCTCACGCCTGCTCTACAGTGATGACGTGGAGTCATCGAGGGCTGGGGGCACGATCTCCGATATTTATATTATTATTACTATTTCTTCATTAAATCTGTAGTTTTAGTTTCCAATCTGCAAGTCTTTTTCCTCTCATTTCCCTTCCCTGGAGCAGGGAAAGAAGGGAAGTGGGAGCCCAACTGCTCGGTTTTAGCTGCATAAATGAGCCAGGCTGGGGCTAAACCGTGACAGACGGTGCTTTAGGACTCTGCTCACAGTAAGAGCAACCGAGGAGTCCCTCCTCTGACTAAAAATAACTTGCAGAATGTGAAGCGCTCGTGGTAACACCTTGGTGCCGGGTGGCACGTGTCATCACACAACCCACCACAGCAAACACGCTCCTGGTGCCGATGAGTGACCGTGGAGACACAAAACCCTCTCCTCCCATCCCCAAGATGACAAGTCCTGTTCCTCCAAGCCCATCCAGTCCCACCCCTGCCATGGGCAGGGACACCTCCCACTGGATCAGGGGCTCCAACCCCATCCAACCTGGCCTTGAACCCCTCCAGGGATGGGGCAGCCACCCCTGCTCTGGGCAGCCTGGGCCAGGGCCTCCCCACCCTCACAGCAAAACATTTCTCCCAAGATCTCATCTCAATCTCCCCTCTTTCAGCTCAAAACCGTCCCCCTCATCCTGTCCCTGCACTCTCCAATCAAGAGCCCCTCCCCAGCTCTCCTGGAGCCCCTTTCTGTACTGGAAGCTGCTCTAAGGTCTTCCCACAGCCTTCTCTCCAAGCTCAACAACCCCATCTCTCCCAGCCTGCTCTCAGAGCAGAGGTGTTCCAGCTCTCACGTCATCTCCATGGACTCCTCTGGGCCCCTTCCAACAGCTCCAGGTCCTTCCTGCACCAAGGGCTCCAGAACTGGTCGCAGGGCTCCAGGTGAGAGGCCAAACCAGATCTGACGGAGGGCAGGGACCTCAGAGCCCTGAACTTTGTTCAGACCCTGAGCGGAATCCCCACTGTGGCCGCTGGCGAGAGAACAGGGGGGGCTCTCTCTGCGGGGCTCCCAATGCAGAACCCGCCGCTGCCAGAGCACAAAGCCAGCGCCGCGTTCACTCTGCAGCGATTCCCTTCCATCCCCACGGTCTGTGGGCAGCATTTCAGGCTGAGAACCAGCAGCACACGCCGCGCCGGATCCTGCTGCAGACGGAACCATGCAGGCTCATCCCCAGCAGAGGGCTGGAGTTGCCAACGCGGCTTTAACTCCTCCAGATCCTCCCAGGACACGAGGATCCTCTTCCTCCATTAGCAACACCACCCGAGTCACGGCTGCGCTCATCTCTCTCAACAAAAGTGCACGCCATGCGCCTACCGCACGAGGACTCGAGGCGTTCTGACAAGGAGTAAAGTTCAAGAAGTTGCTATAGCAATTTCCCACCCAGGATTCACCCATTCTGGTGTTTCCTTACAAATGCTGCTCGCAAGGAAGGTGAAGAACCTTGTCTCTCTAGCAACTGCCTCAAAGCCTCAGCTTACATCAGAAAAATCAGTATTTCATGGAAGAACCTGAATGATTTGATGCGCTCAATCCCCTGAAGGCTCTTCTACAAAGCACAACTGCAACATCTGAAGATGTTCATGTTTTTAAAACGCAGCCAACCGGGACAAGACACTTGGCTGTATTTCTTTAGAGATTTTGTAGAATCGCAGAAATGCTTGGTTGGAAAAGACCTTGGAGATCAAGTCCAACCGTCCCTGTCCATGACTGAACCATCCCTGAGCACCTCGTCTGCCCGGCTTTGAAACCCCTCCAGGGACGGGGACTCCACCACCGCCCTGGGCAGCCTCTGCCAGGGCCCGAGAGCCCTTTCCATGAAGGAATCCTTCCTGATGCCCAATCTGAACCTCCCCTGGCACAACTTGAGGCTGTTTCCTCTAGTCCTGTCCCCTGTTCCTTGGGAGAAGAGCCCAGCACCCACCTCTCCACAACCTCCTGTCAGGCAGTTGCAGACAGCAATGAGGTCTCCCCTCAGCCTCCTCTTTTCCAGGATAAACAGCCCCAGGGCCCTCAGCCGCCTCTCAGAACCCTTGTTCTCCAGCCCCTTCCCCAGCTCCGTTCCCTTCTCCAGACGTGCTCCAGCCCCTCAAGGTCTTTCTTGGAGCGAGGGGCCCAGAACTGAGCCCAGGAGTCGAGGGGCGGCCTCCCCAGCACCGAGTCCAGGGTCACAATCCCTGCCCTGCTCCTGCTGGCCACGCTGTTTCTGGAACAGGCCAGGATGCCACTGGCCTTCTTGGCCACCTGGGACACTGCTGGCTCATGTTCAGACACTGCTGACTAACACCCCAGGTCCTTCTTGTCCAGGTAGTTTTCCAGCCGCTCTACCTCAAGCCTGGAGCTGCTCGGGGTTGTTGTGTCCAAGTGCAGGACCTGCCACTTGGTCTTCTTGAACCTCACCCCGTTGGTCTCTGCCCTCAAGCAGATCGACACTTCTTCCTGGCTCTCCCTAAATGCTATTTTAACAAGTCTTCAGCTACCAGCTGATCTTCTAATATATCTAAAACAGTGAGTTGCAGCCAGAAATGACACAAAGAGAAGCCCAGAGCTCTCTGCAGCGAGCCACGCACTCATCGGACAACGACCACCTCCCAGTCTGCGATGGAGCGATGCTGCTGTGACCAACAGGAATGGTTTCTGGTGCCATCTCCTGTAGAAGTGGGACCACAGCCTCGAGCACAAAGAACAGCGGCTCAAACACGCACAAGACATGGGCTGGGAAGCTGGGACGAGGTTTCACTTGAGCTAGAGCTGCTCCTCTCTCAGTGCTCAATCACGCCCGGCGAGGTTGTCAGGCAGTGGACCCAGTGATCCTTTGTGAGGTTTATGGAATATTTTTGCCTCTCTGGCTGCAAGGCTGCTTGTGGAAGTATTTTAATAGGAAAATTTTACTTTTCATGTGACCCTGGCTCAGTGAGGAGTCTAAAAGTCCATTAAAACAAAAGATTTGGCCCAAGATCACCTGCTGCCGGCGAGCTGTGTTACCTTCAGCACACCAAACACACGAGCGGCTTCCAACTCACCGTAGAGAGCTGTCCAAGTCTGATTGATTACATCTAGACATACGGTTCCTGACCTAAAACACAGGGAAAAGGCGGAATTAAACACAGTCACATGCAGAAAGACTCAGGGGATTTGATGCAATCTGTCCCCTCCCCTGGCTCTGCCCCCTGTTTCGGAGAAGCTGTGATTTACTCCTGTCCTGTGGTTAAGAGAGAGGTGGCCTCCAACTACATGAACCCTCGCAGTCGGCACAAAAGAAAGTAAATTGGAACTGTTACTGAATTAGTTGGTCCACGTAGGACTGTGCTGGAGAGACTGAGGCATCGGGGGTTCCCCTCAACAACCTTAACTGAAAACGCACGTGGTAAAACATCTTAGAACCACAGAACCATGGAATGGGTTGGGTTGGAAGGGACCTCAAAGCCCATCCAGTCCCACCCCGGCCATGGGCAGGGACACCTCCCGCTGGATCAGGGGCTCCAAGCCCCATCCAACCTGGCCTTGAACCCCTCCAGGGACGGGGCAGCCACGGCTTCTCTGGGTAACCTGGGCCAGGGCCTCCAAACCATCACCGTGAACAATTTCTCCCCAGGATCTCACCCCAATCTCCCCTCTTTCGGCAAAAAAACATTCCCCTCATCCTATCCCTGCACTCAAGAGCCCCTCCCCAGCTTTCCCGGAGCCCCTTTCCGTACTGGAAGCTGCTCGAAGGCTGCCATCTTCTGCTTTGAAGGATTCTAGTACAGACGTGAACTTCAGCTAAAGAGGAAGCGATGGCTTAGCCGATGCTGTTCCATGTTCCTAGGAAGCCGGCACGATGCCACCGAGGAGGGGGCCTGGCAGCCTGGAGTTTTCTCTCAATGAAGGACATTGCAAGACGACACTTTCACCTGCAGGAGGGTCTGCAGAAGCAGCTCCCCGGCCCTGACCCACTCCCCAGTTTAACTTGTGACACCTACTTCTACCGAATTCCCTCTCTGTTGGGTCAATGAAAGCATCGTTCAACTCATCATCTCCCTATCGTGAATCCAAAATTCAGTTACAATTAGACAAGCTCCTTAGGAAAACCACACACCACAGATCTACTTACGCTTCATCGATGTTGGGGTGGAAAATTTTATTCATGAATCCTGCAAAGAAAGACACAATAAATAGGAGAAAACAGCCAGAGGTTTTTTTTTCACAAGAGAAGCCTGGATTCCACAGACCCAGGACTCATCTGAGCAGTTTCAAAGCAAACGCAAACTTCACTATACAGAGATCAGTCACCTTTACAACAAGCAGGCACCACCCCAGTCTTGGGCTCCACGGCCATTCCCTCAAAACCCTTGGCTCCGCAGCCGTTCCCTCAAAACCCATCAAATCAGAGCAACTGCAAAGGCCCCATGGTTCAGCCCTTCTCTAAAAGAACCACTCATCAACACGATAGAGCATCACACCTTCTTAAGAGCCGCAAGAGTCTTTGGAACCAACACTAAACACAAAACTTAAGCTCAATGCTTTCTTTAAAGATGAACATTTTTTAAAAACCAACACCTTCTCTGAACTTGAAGTCACGCTTTTGTCTGCGTTTTGAGCCGTGAGGGGCAGAGACCAGTGCAGAGCACCAGCGCGTTGAGTTTTGCGTCCATACAGCAACCGATTTGGCAGCTGGTGCCTCTTAAATTGTTAAAAAAGAACCCTGTGGTTTCAAGATTTATGGCATTGGAGCAGAAGATCACAGAAGCAGAGTTTGGGTTGGAAGGGACCTTAAAGATCATCCAGTTCCACCCCCTGCAAGGGGCAGGGACGCGTCCACTGCATCAGGCTGCCCAATACCCAACCAACCTGACCTTGGACACCTTCATCCAAAGATGCCTCGATAAATACTGCGGCTGGAGGTAACTCGTGCTCCCCAGCTGCCTACTTGAACCTCAATTTCAAGACTGATGGCACCTCAAAAGCTTTCATCCTCTCCCTCAACTAGAGTTTATAGAACAATGGCATTAAAGGAATGAGAACACCCCATCCCTGGCACCACAGCTTGTGTAAATGCAGAGCACATCCACCCCAAAACCAAAGCGTTTCAGACGATGCCTGCGAGTGGATGGAGAACCCAGCATCCAAACTCTTTCCTTTCCATGGGGGGAACCCAAATAGCTGGTGCAGGACACGTCCCCAGCACTGAACGGACACGGAACAGGGACGGAAAACAAGGTTCTCCAGTGATTTCACTACCAAATGGATCAAGTGTTCCTGTTCTTCTGCTGGTTTGGCCGAATCACATGGGTGTTGCTCAGAACGCTTGGTCAGAACCAGGTTAAGCTGCTTCCATATCTTAACTTCCAGGATTTTAAATGACCCCTTCTTTCCTCTGTTGTGCCTGAGGAGCCCGACGGACACTGCCCACCTGGGAACCACACCTTTCTGCAACAAGCAGAAATCCACTTCACCAACAGCAACAACTTCCGACACAAGCCGTGCGACAGAAAGGGGTAAGAAATGCAAGCCTGGCAGATGGATTCAATCCATTTAAAAAGCTCCTTCCAAGACTCTACAGACACAGAAGTTTTCTCTCCAGAGCAGCCCAGGAAGGGCAGAAAGATCATAGAATCCCTTGGTCTCAGACTATGGATCCAGCCCGGCCAGGTCCCTCTGCAGATCCTCCTGCCCTCCAGCCATGGATCCAGATCCCTCTGCAGATCCTCCTGCCCTCCAGCCATGGATCCAGATCCCTCTGCAGATCCTCCTGCCCTCCAGCCATGGATCCAGATCCCTCTGCAGATCCTCCTGCCCTCTAGCCATGGATCCAGATCCCTCTGCAGATCCTCCTGCCCTCCAGCCATGGATCCCGATCCCTCTGCAGAGCCTCCTGCCCTCCAGCCATGGATTCAGATCCCTCTGCAGATCCTCCTGCCCTCCAGCCATGGATTCAGATCCCTCTGCAGATCCTCCTGCCCTCCAGCCATGGATTCAGATCCCTCTGCAGATCCTCCCTACGTGCTGTCACCATTTGGCAACCTCTGTCCCTTCCCCACCTTCTCCACTTGAGCCACCGCAGCAGCACTGAGGAACGATTGTGTTTGAGTGACACATGGTTCCCATCTGCAGCAGGAGCTGCCATATGGGTTTAACTCCCTCTCTTTCCACGTATTATGACACAAACACAACTCCATGTTTACTCGTACTGCTCGGATTTTACACAAATAAAGCACAGGGCTGAAGCGACGCTCAAAGCCAGAGCAATCCCTAACAGGAGCATCAACGACTCGCGCTAACAAGTGTCTTTCAGGAACACCTTGCCATGATTTAGCTTGAAAAACTGAAGCATGCTTAAAAAAAAGAAGCCATAGTTCCATGAAATATTTACACTCCGGCAGCTCTCTCAGGTTTAAATCAGGTCACGGATCCATTACGGCAGCGCTGGAGCGCTGCAGCGAGCACGGATCCTGATTCCAAATCCTGTCTCTCTCTCGTGGGGGAAGGAGGGGAGGTTAAGGTTCTGACAAAGCAGAGCAGAAGAGAGGATCCTGTGCAATGAGAAGACAACAACGTGTAGATCCGCTGAACTGCAATCACACAATCACAGAATTGCTTGGCTGGAAAAGACCTTTGAGATCATCGAGTCCAACTGTCCCTGTCCATGACTGAACCATCCCCGAGCACCTCGTCTGCCCGGCTTTTAAACCCCTCCAGGGACGGGGACTCGACCATTTGAGGTGTTAAGGTGGTTAGAGGCTCTCCGAAGCGGGATGTGGAGAGTTTTAAACACCACACCAAGTCACCGTGGCTTGGGTGGCCACCTCGCGCTCGGGGCAGGGCCACATGCCCAGCGCTCAGCGCACAGCAGAGCTCGCGAGCAGCACGGCGAGGGCAGGAGCAGAGTTTTCCCTTGGCTTTTTTTAACCATTGGACAACCTACCTAATGGAAAAAGATCCCCCAAGCGCTCGTGCGGCGCTGCCGAACGGCCAGATAGGATTAGCATCAACTTCACGTTCGTTGCTTCTCCCTCCCCAAACACCCAAGGGTGTGTACGGGAACGTGCCATCGCTTTGCCATTTCTAAAAAAACCCATTTCCCTCATTTCATAGAATCATAGAATCACCAGGTTGGAAGAGACCCACCGGATCATTGAGTCCAACCATTCCTATCAAACACTAAACCATGTCCTGCAGCACCTCGTCCACCCGGCCCTTAAACCCCTCCAGGGAAGGGGACTCAACCCCCTCCCTGGGCAGCCTCCAACAGGGACCAATCACCCTTTCCGGGAAAAAATTTTTCCTAATGTCCAGCCTGACCCTCCCCTGGTGGAGCTTGAGGCCATTCCCTCTCGTCCTGTCCCCTGTCCCTTGGGAGAAGAGCCCAGCTCCCTCCTCTCCACAACCTCCTCTCAGGGAGTTGGAGAGAGCAATGAGGTCTCCCCTCAGCCTCCTCTTCTCCAGCCTAAACACCCCCAGGGCCCTCAGGCTTCTTCTCCAGCCCCTTCCCCAGCTCCGTTGCTCTTCTCTGCACTCGCTCCAGAGCCTCAACATCCTTCTGGTGGGGAGGGGCCCAGCACTGACCCCAGGATTCGAGGAGCGGTCTCCCCAGGGCCGAGGCCAGAGGGAGAAGAACCTCCCTGGCCCTGCTGGCCACGCCGGGTCTGCTCCAAGCCAAGATGCCATTGGCCTTCTTGGCCCTGCTCAGGTAACAAACCCCAAGCCCACGAGGCACCATAGGATGAGAAACCACAGCAAGACACATCAGAGAGGGCAACGAGAGCCCCGGTCCCAGCCCAGCACCCACTTCCCACTGCAGACTGGGACAACTGGTTTGGCGCGCGGCTGGTCGCCCTTTGATGGGCGCAGATTCAGCCCCTCTCGGAGACGCACGCCTTGTCCAGCGCCCTCTCTCCCTGGGGAAGACAAGGATTCCTTTTTGATCATTGCTGAAGGTCAGGAGCCTGTTCAGAGCCCTAATGACAGGGTCAGCTATAACGCCGTGTCCTCACCATGCAGGAATTCACGGCCCGGCTGCGGCGTGAGGTTCTGCGCAGCATCAGCTCGTTAGCACAGAAGCAGGATGCTTTATGTGACCGTACTCCAGTTCCAGTAGCTTTTTAAAACAATGCCATAAATAATTCTGCAGCAGCTTCACAACAGAAAGAACAGGACAGGAAAATGGGGCTGTGGCTCACGGAAAACACTGGCAGAGGAATCTGCTCCAGCCCTACCGCGCAGAGCGAATCGCCAAGGGGAATTGGTGGGAAGCAGAAAAGCAACACGAATGCAAGGACTGGAGCGAAGAATCACAGATGCACTTGAAAGACATTAAAGATCATCATGTCCAACCATCCCTGTCTTCTTCTGAACCATCCCTGAGCACCTCGTCTGCCCGGCTTTGAAACCCCTCCAGGGATGGGGACTCCACCACCACCCTGGGCAGCCTCGGCCAGGGCTTGAGAAACCTTTCCATAAAGGAATGTTTCCCAGTATCCAATCTGAACCTCCCCTGGCACAACTTGAGGCCATTTCCTCTCATCCCATCCCCTGTCACTTGGTGGAAGAGCCCAGCTCCCTCCTCTCCACAACCTCCTATCAGGCAGTTGCAGACAGCCATGAGGTCTCCCCTCAGCCTCCTCTTCTCCAGGATAAACAACCCCAGGGCCCTCAGACGCCTCTCAAAACTCTTGTTTCCCCAGCTCCATTCCCTTCTCCAGACGCGCTCCAGCCCCTCAAGGTCCTTCTTGGAGCGAGGGGCCCAGAACTGAGCCCAGGAGTCGAGGGGCGGCCTCCCCAGCACTGAGTCCAGGGGCACAATCCCTGCCCTGCTCCTGCTGGCCACGCTGTTTCCTCCATCCATGGATCCAGCCTGGCCAGATCCCTCTGCAGATCCTCCTGTCCTCCATCCATGGATCCATCCATGGATCCAGATCCCTCTGCAGATCCTCCCTATCCCTGAGAGCAGCCGCTCTCTGCAAAACCACGCAGAACGAGCACAAAGCCATTGCCACTATCAGTTCCTCTCACTGTTGAGGTGAGATGTCCTATCACCTGATGTCCAGGCTCCTGAGAGCAGCAGCAGATCCGGGACAAGTCAGGCTGAAAACACTGCCCCTGGTTGTGTCCATCTGACCCCATCTCCGATCGGAGCGGGGAATCCGCAGAGGGTGCTCGGTTGTGCGTCAGAGCGGCGTGGAGACGGCGACACAAACCACCTCGAGCAGTCTCATCTTTCCCCCCAGACAAAGCCGAGTGTGTTTGAGAGAAAAAGCATTTCTGATCACTTCTAGGTCAGAATAAAGATCAACACGGAGGGAAGAGCAACGTTGGAGCGGTCACGGGCACTAAGTGACTCACAAACTGCGAAGGAGCAAGAAGCAAGGCAATCTTTAGGGGAGCTGAACGCAAAACCAGCAGCTGCAATAAAAAAGGAAAGTTAAGCACAGGCCAGGAGAGATGCATTAATTCTGGGTGGATGGAAACGCGGCCGCGTTCCTGTGCTGCTCCCCACCCTCACAGGAGAACATTTCTCCCCAAGATCTCACCCCAATCTCTCCTCTTTCAGCACAAAACCATTCCCCTTCAGTCTATCCTGGTGCTCCCTGGTCAAGAGCCCCTCCACAGCTTTCCTGGAGCCCCTTTCCGTACTGGAAGCTGCTCTAAGCTCTCCCCTCAGCCTCCTCTTCTCCAGGATAAACAGACCCAGGGCCCTCAGCCGCCTCTCAGAACCCTTGTTCTCCAGCCCCTTCCCCAGCTCCGTTCCCTTCTCCAGACGCGCTCCAGCCCCTCAAGGTCCTTCTTGGAGCGAGGGGCCCAGAACTGAGCCCAGGAGTCGAGGGGCGGCCTCCCCAGCACTGAGTCCAGGGGCACAATCCCTGTCCTGCTCCTGCTGGCCATGCTCTTTCTGGAACAGGCCAAGATGCCATCGTACTTCCAGGGAAGATCTCGGGCTCTCAGGTCCATGTGTTTCTGCTCCCATTGCCCATGTGGGGCAGGACACTCACACTCTGCGCTTCCTCCCATGTTTATGGAATCAAAGAGCATCAATCTCCGCCTCCTGGCAGGCGTTTGGACTGATTACAAACACACAAAAGCTCCCACTATGCGTTCCCGTGACTTGCGAGCTCTGAGCAGAACTCCAAGTCCTCCACACGTCCCTCGGAGCGAGCACAGGCAGAGCAGCAGAACGGTCTCTGAAGATACTAAATCCCAGAGGGAAGGGGAAAGCAGGGGAGCAGCGCCAGCAGGGACACCGAAACCATCAACAGCTCAAAAGGTTTTGTCTGGAAATGAATCCCAGCATCCTGCCGGCTGCTCTCCGGGTCCTTGGGAGCACGCGGGACGTTTACATTAACTGACAAACACGAACAGCAGCCGCTGTCACGGGTTTAAAAGCAGCTGCGGGACCCTCAGGAGTTGGCTTTGTGCTAGGAAATGGCTCGAGTTCAAGAGGTTTGCTCCAACCCTGGGGATCTGGATATTGAGGGATCAGGAGCGGAGGGTGCTCATCCCAGCAGGAGCACTCCAGCCAAAGCCAAGCTGGAATCCCTGTGGATGGAGGTTCTGCTCAGACCGGGATTCCCACAGCACATTTAACCGTGTGCCGCACAGCTCCTGCCAGGAAAAATCATCCTGCAGGGAGGTGGGATCCATGCAAACCCACAGCAACAACCGAGCACGGATCCCGGTGTGGGACCTCTGAAATCCCACAGCAACGACCGAGCACGGATCCCAGTGTGGGAGCTCTGAAATCCTACAGCAACAACCGAGCACGGATCCCAGTGTGGGATCTCTGCAATCCCACAGCAACGACCGAGCACGGATCCCGGTGTGGGACCTCTGAAATCCCACAGCAACGACCGAGCACGGATCCCAGTGTGGGACCTCTGAAATCCTACAGCAACAACCGAGCACGGATCCCGGTGTGGGATCTCTGCAACCCCACGGCAACAACCGAGCACGGATCCCGGTGTGGGATCTCTGCAATCCCACAGCAACGACCGAGCACGGATCCCGGTGTGGGATCTCTGCAATCATAGAATCACCAGGTTGGAAGAGACCCACCCGATCATCGAGTCTAACCATTCCAATCAATCACTAACCCATGTCCCTCAGCACCTCGTCCACCCGTCCCTTAAACCCCTCCAGGGAAGGGGACTCAACCCCCTCCCTGGGCAGCCTCAGACAGGGACCAGTGACCCTTTCTGGGAAATATTTCACCCTGATGTCCAGCCTGACCCTCCCCTGGTGGAGCTTGAGGCCATTCCCTCTCGTCCTGTCCCCTGTCCCTTGGGAGAAGAGCCCAGCTCCCTCCTCTCCACAACCTCCTCTCAGGGAGTTGCAGAGAGCAATGAGCTCTCCCCTCAGCCTCCTCTCCTCCAGGCTGAACACACCCGGTGACTTCAGCCACTCCTCACACGCTTCCCCTCTAAACCTTTCTCCAACTCCGTGCCCTCCTCTGGATGCTCTCCAGGAGCTTTGGATCCTGTTTATCCTGCGGTGCCCAATCCACCCCCAGTGCTCGAGGTGGGGCCGCCCCAGTGCGGAGCAGAGCGGGACAATCCCCTCCCTCGCCCGGCCGGTGCTGGATGCGCCCAGCACACGGTTGCCCTCGTGGCTACCAGGGCTCCCTCTGGCTCAAACAGTGAAATTGGACCAGGGAGCAGGGATGTGGCAGGACAAGAGCCAGGGAAGGCTTCTGCTGGAGACCCTGAAGGTGAGAAGCGCCACTACTCACTTGGGGTTTAAGGAAAGGTCCGGATGACAAACCCAGAAGGCACTTCCAAAGCCTTTTCCAAGCCACAGAAGGGAACACTGAGCTTTCGCACACCTCGTGCTCAGAGCCATGCTGGGATAAAAGCAATTAGAGCAGAGCAGAAAGCAGCTATTAGCAGTCATTTCTCAGGAGCAGCTTTCTCCGGCGCGTGGACGTGCTCCCAGCCAGCGTGTTATTTGCTGCAAAGAGCCCAGGCCACGCTCAAGGCTGCATTAAGAGTTTCTCAGATGGAGAGAAAGCGTTAGCCTAGAGCACCAGAGGAGCGAGGGAAGCTGCAAGGACAGCGTTCTCGCTTTGAGCTTCAACATAAAAGTGTAATTTATTAAAGGAGAAGAAACGGTTGGACCCTGTACTTACACCAGGTGATGACTTACAGGAGATTTAAACTCTGCAAGTCACCCCGGCAGCGTGAGCCACGCGGCGCTGAGAACAGAAAGGCTGCGAACAAGGTACATGTGTGCTCTAGGTGAGCTCCTGTCCAGCCGCAGGCTCTGCCACCTCCGAATTTTTCACTTCCACCTCTTTGCAGAGCAGAGATTGCCTCAGCAAATCCTTCCCTACTCATTCCCGCCCCTGCGTGACCCAGAGCCGGGTTAGGATGCTCGTCCTCACGGTAACAGGCAGAGCTGGGAGAGAAAAGCATCCCATCTCGCTCACAAGCTCGACTCACAGCTCAGAAAGCTCCTGGTGGGACGCAGGCTGGCTCCGGAGCCACCTGTGATGCCAAACCCAGCACTATCAGGCACCGCACAGCGAGTCCGGCTCCGAGAGCCACGGTGCGGAGATCAGGCTGGCCCAGAGGAAGGCACCCAGACGTCACGCAGCCCTGTCCCTGCAGATAAGCTGGGCTGGGGCAGCAGAAATGGGCCAGACAAAGGAAAACAAACCTCTTCCTGCAGCTGGCTGGGAGCGTCCCGGGGCCCTAGTGCTTGGCAATCCCGCTCTCTGGCTCTTTCCTGCTTTGCTAAGCCAGCTCTTGTCTAGAACCGACTGCTTATCCAACCTGAAACCCCACCTGCTTCTGGGAGGCAACCAGCCCAGGCCCAGGAGGCACCAAGGCAGGTCTGGAGCAAGAACCAGCCTTCTGGGGACCTCAGAGCGGGGTTCACAGGGCAAGGGATGCATGGTAGAAGGTCTGGAATAAACCTGCATGCACACAGCAGGTAAAATCATAGAATCCTGGAATGGTTTGGGTTGGAAGGGACCTCAAAGTCCACCCAGTCCCACCCCTGCCATGGGCAGGGACACCTCCCACTGGATCAGGGGCTCCAAGCCCCATCCAGCCTGGCCTTGAACCCCTCCAGGGATGGGGCAGCCACCCCTGCTCTGGGCAGCCTGGGCCAGGGCCTCCCCACCCTCACAGCAAAACATTTCTTCCCAAAATCTCATCTCAATCTCCCTTCCTTTCAACTCAAAACTGTTCCCCTCATCCCATCCCTGCACTCCCTGATCAAGAGCCCCTCCCCAGCTTTCCTGGAGCCCCTTTCCATACTGGAAGCTGCTCTAAGGTCTCCCTGGAGCTTTCTCTTCTCCAGGCTGAATTAAAGATATTAAAGAGCACTGACCCTACAACACATCCCTGCGCAACTGGGACTGGTCGCCAGCAACCTTGACACACTGGAAGAACATCAGGAGAGGGAAAATATTTAGTGTAGAGGATTGCCAAAGCAATTAACACCGAGGAAACTGGGGTGGATAAGCTTTCTGAGAGTTCTGTAGCCAGCCCGCATCTACGATTGCAAAACAACAGCACCCTAACCCACATCCAGCTGCGGCGCTTGAGAAGTGGGGAGGGAAACACGACCGGCGCTGAGTAAGATGCTGCGGATCTTGTAAACAGCCTCTGAGTGATGAGGTTTGGAGCGAGCTTGAGGGCTGAGTCAAGAGGAAGGAGGAGAGGGCTGGTGTCGTCACTCAGCCGCGTGCACATTGCTGCGGTTCAGCTAAGGTTTCAGCGGCAAAAACAGAAACGCGAAGGACAGCGGCAAAACGGCGTCGCTCTTCCCCAAGAAGCACAGCTCACGTTTGGAACGAGACAGCCCTCAAACCAGAGAGATCTCAAACAGAAGGCGCTCTTAGCCTCAGAGTCTATTTTAAGAGCAGCCAATACTTATCAACCCCAAATCAGGATATTGGTGTTGGACGGGACCCATCCAGCCCAGACAGTGACGCTTCCACACCATTTCTCCTCGGGCTGCGCTCTCCACTCTCGAGTCCTCTGGAGGCTTCAGCCACAAGCACGTCCTTCTGATGGAGCAGCAACATCGAGCCACCAGCACTTATCGCATAAACCAGAACGGAGACGTTGAAACCTCCTGCACCTGCTCCAGTTTTCCAAACAGCATTGGCTGTTTTGTTTAGAGATTAGGTGCCTGGAATAAAGTCAGGTACTGGGAAACATCCAAGTAGGATCACTGTTAACCAAGGACAAAGACAGGATGGAGACTGTCTAAAGAACGCAGAATCCTGGAATGGTTTGGGCTGGAAGGACCTCCAAGCCCATCCAGTTCCACCCCCTGCCATGGGCAGGGACACCTCCCACTGGATCAGGGGCTCCAAGCCCCATCCAACCTGGCCTTGAACCCCTCCAGGGATGGGGCAGCCACAGCTTCTCTGGGCAACCTGGGCCAGGGCCTCCCCACCCTGATCATAAACGATTTCTTCCTAATGTCTGATCTAAATCTTCCACCTTCCAATTTAAAGCCATCACCCCTCATCCCATCACTCCAGGCCCTTGGAAAGGCCCCTCCCCAGCTTTCCTGGAGCCCCTTTCCTTACTGGAAGCTGCTCTAAGGTCTCCCTGCAGCCTTCTCTTCTCCAGGCTGAACAACCCCAACTCTCCCAGCCTGCGATCTCCTTATCGAACTCCTATTTGCTCTGAAGGTTAAACAAGCCCAATGATCCAAGCCAGCTGCAGTTTTTCCAGCGATAGTTCCTGCTTCCACGTTCTTCCACACACTCCTCGCCTAGGCCGAGGTTTCAGCTCCTGCCTTCGCTGCCAGCCCCTCTGGACAGGAGCTGGGTTCACCCCAAGGCCACGAACACGCTGCCGTCTCTGCTCTCCGTACCCTGTGAGTCATTTTCTACAAACAGGCTCTGCACTCACCGCGGCATCCGCGCCTCAACCACAAACGGAGCTGTTATTCAGAAAGCACACGGCAGAGACGCTCATCAACGCACCAACGCGTGACCAAACCACCTTTCCAGCTCCCAGCCCTCGTGCCCAACGACCAAACGTGCTTGGCAGGTGATATCTGGGAGGCTACAGACCAAGCAGCCCACAGACTCGAAATAAAGATCTTCGGGCTGCACCTCAGGTTGGTGCAACTTCACCTGCGAGCAGCAACATCCCTCCTGCACCAACAGTAAAACCATTTGGACCCAAAGTGATTGTTTGTTACCTATAGACGGGGATTTGAAAGGGTATTTATCAGGAAGGTCGACTCTAACTTTCCATACTCCGCCTTCGTAGGGTGCTGCAATGAAAGAAACACAGGCATTAGACACCTCCTAACACAGAGAGAATAAATAGAACTACAGCATTAAGTAAAACACGTCTCTGGAAGAATACTCGGTTCCATCAGGGCTGAGATTTCATATCAAACTCCTACAGTAAAAGCCTTTTTCCTCTGCTACCTGACAAGAATGACGCGAGTTTAATTGATAATGCAGAAGATCTTGGCCCCAAGACACAAAAGCTCTATTAAAAACAGAGACTTTGGAATAATCTACTTACCTTTAGAGGCGTCACTAACCGAGGACACGCTGGAGACCTGACCCAGCCACCAGAAAAGCCACCTTAATTACAAACTGCAAAAATCCACATCGCTGATGCAAAAACTGATGAGCCAGGTCTAGAAAAGCTACGGGTCACTGAATCACAGAATCCCAGCACCCACCTCTCTACAACCTCCTTTAGGCAGTTGTGGACAGCGGTGAGGGTCAACGCAGCAGCAGAACGCTTGGTCATAGGGAGGCGGCATCCAGCGCCGCTCAGCTCCAAGGGAGGTGGCTCATCTGCGTTAACGCTCACCGTCATACTTCTCCCTGCCCTAGAAAGTGGCCTCCAACTGCTGCTGCCCTTTGATTTCTCACCCCCACTTAGATGAGCTCATCTCTTCTTCCACTCCAGAGGAACGTGTCACCTCCCTGTTCCCCACCACGAGCCATTAAAAGGGCTGAGTCACATACTTACTTCCTTGTGGTCCATAAAACTTCACGACAAATTCATTGAGTCCTCCTAGGATCGTGACTTCGTGTTTGCTCTCAATGCTGGTACCACAAGTCAAGGAAAGCGTTTGGTCCAGAGCAACAAACCCCATTTACTCAGATACCAGGAACTTGCTGGGAGCCCAACCAAATAGTTTAAAACCAAATGGTCACAGCAGCCTATAAAGTGCAACTGAAGCGCCGTGACACATCTGGGTGACCACAGCACCACAGCGACGTTAGCAAAAGCTGGTTCCACACACTGAGGAACCCCTCACGTGCCACACTGGGCAGCCCTGAGATGAATCACACAATCATAGAATAGTTTGGGTTGGAAGGGACCTTAAAGATCATCCAGTTCCATCCCCTGCCATGGGGATCCCACTGGATCAAGCCCCATCCAACCTGGTCTTGAACACCTCCAGGGATGGGGCAGCCACTACTGCTCTGGGCAACCTGTTCCAGGGCCTCAACACTCTCACGGTGAAGAAATTCCTCCTCATGTCCAGTCTAACTCTGTCCCTCTCCAGTTTATCCCCATTCCTCTTCGCCCTGTCACTCCAAGCCTTTGTAAACAGTCCCTCCCCAGCTTTCTTCTAGCCCCTTCAGTAACTGGAAGCTGCTCTGAGGTCTTCTCGGAGCATTCTCTTCTCCAGGCTGAACAACCCCAACTCTACCAGCCTGTCCTCAGATGTTCCAGCCCTCACATCATCCTTGTAGCCTCCTCTGGACCTGCTCCAACAGCTCCATCTCCTTCTTCTGGTGAGGATTCCAGACCTGGATACAATCCTCCAGCTGAGGTCTCCCCAGAGAGGGGCAGAATCCCCTCCCTCCCTGCTGGCCACGTTCTTTGGACGCAGCCCTTCCCCTCGTAGCCCTTCAGGGCTCTCCACCTATTGCAGAGCACGAGCTCCAACCCGGGAAAACGCTGAGTCCGTCTCAGACATGGATTTGGGCCGTGGAGGGGAGCTCAAACCCAGAAACAGCAACAGCCCTGCAGCCCCACCACACAGACATGAACCCTGGGGGCTTGGGGGTGAAGGCAGGACTCAGAGAGACCTCCCTCCCTTCCAGCGCTCAAGCCACAAAGCAGAAAGTCACCCTTGGCAGCCACTCACAATACAAACTTGCTCTCCTGCCCAGCCTCGAGGAGCAGAGCTGCCCCCAGCCCCTGCTCTGGCAGCCCTGAGAGCCGATGGATTCAGTCCTCCTGGAGCTCTCGGTGTCCTCCCACGGCTGAGACTGCAAATCACTGCAATCTCATGTTAATTTGACTTGCAAGACCAAAAAATTCCACATCTTTGGAGAGAGGCAGAAGGGCGAGATGGTGAGGCAGCACAAAACACGACAGCTCTATGTCTCAGCACTTCAAGGAAAGAATCAAAGCGCTGGTGCTTTGGTAAGAAGAGAATCCGGATGGAAAGGCAAGAAATCTGTATTCCAAGGAAAGCTCGGTGAGGACAATTAGCAGAGATGTTTCAGCACCCCAGCTTGCTGAAGAATACTGCTACAAATCAAGGTTAATGGATTGTGAGTAATATCCTACAGCAATTACCTCTAATCAATAATCTTAATATGAATTATGAGGGAAGCATCAGGATAAAAAACAGAGCAGGAGAAAATCCAAGGTTTATTCCCACCGGCACCAGTTTATTCACACCGGGGAAGGGGGCGACGGCACAGAAGAGCAAACTAAAGATCCTTAATATCACAGCAGCAGAAACACTCAGGCTAAGAGGAACCGAGGCTCTTTGATGACCAAGACTCTTCACTCTGATGCAAAAGGATTTCTGCTCTCAAGGCACAACACTCACCAGGACGCTCCCTCTGGCACAGCGGCTACGCCGACAGCCTGGGGGCTCTCGTGGCACCGAGCGAACAGAGGTGCCACACACACACTCACCAATTCCCAACCCACCGGGAATGTCGCTGCCTGGGACCCACCTCCAGGAATAAACCACACTCGGCTCAGGTCGGACCCTGCTGGCACGTTCCGATCCACGAGGTCTGCCCGAGGGGAGCCCCAGAAAGCGCTTTCGGAGCAGAGGCGCCTGCAGCCAGAAGTGCCGGCTCCATCCCTCCACACGAGGTCCAACTCCCATCTGCAGGGTCCATCAGGATTTATTACCGTTCCTCAAGCACAAAGACTCCCAGATGGGGCTGAGCTTTCCCACAGCACCAGCTCCAAAACAGCCTGGATGCAATAGCCTCTTCCCCTCGTTCTCTCGGGGAGGGAGAAAGGTTTATGGCCGTTTGTTTTGGCTGACGAATTCTCTCGGCTCAGCAGAAGCTGCTCTGCCCTGTGGTCCCACGGCAAGTGCCCTGCTGGACCTGGCGGCCACCCAGGAGCAGCCTGCAACGAGCAGATCGATGCGCGACTGCTCCGAGCGCAAGCGGTTTCTCTGCCAAAAGCCAAGGGGCATCTCTGGGAAAAGCTACAGCCCCACAGGTTTGCGGGAAGAAGGATCAGTTTGCTGGTGTTAAGGCACAGGTGTCACTAGATCTTTCCACATCACCCAGCACTGTGGCAGCAGCTTTGAGAGGCTCGCATGAGTTCGGGTTCCTTTGGAAATGGAACAACCTTGAGATGAAACCTCCCTTCCCACAGAGCTGTTCAGTGCTCTCCACCTCCTGCAGAGCGTGAGCTCCAACCTGGGAGAACACCGAGCCCCTCTCGGACACGGATTCGGGCTGCGGAGAGGAGCTCAAACCCAGGAACATCCCCAGAGCCCCACCAGACAGAGATGAACCCCAGGGCCAGTCTCACGCTCACCTAACGGGTAACGACCCCACGCTCTGCAAATCCACCGCGTGCGACAATGCCCAAGAGTGAAACGTTTAACGCTGAAGCGTGTTAACGCTTTCAGCAGCTTCGCGGATCAGGTTAAATACAAGTGGTTTTAATTAAGACTAAATCAAGTGCCACTTAACAAGAACCAGGTCTTCCAGCCTGATCTACAGCGTGAGCTCCCCAGCAGCTGCAGCTTGTGAGCTCTGCAGCTCCACAAGTTAACACTGACTGCGAACACAAATCACCTCAACACAAATCACAGCTGGGTCACCACCAGAAAGCAAATTCTGCCCTATCATAGAACAGTGGAATGGATTGGGGTGGAAGAGACCTCAAAGCCCATCCAGTCCCACTCCTGCCATGGGCAGGGACACCTCCGATTGGATCAGGGGCTCCAAGCTCCATCCAACCTGGCCTGGAACCCCTCCAGGGATGGGGCAGCCACCACTGCTCCGGGTAACCTGGGCCAGGGCCTCCAAACCCTCAGCGTGAAGAATTTCTTTCCAATGTCTCATCTAAACCTTCCCCCTTCCAATTTAAAGCCATTCCCCTTCGTCCTGTCACCCCAGGCCTTGGAAAAAGCCCCTCCCCAGCTTTCCCAAAGCCCCTTTCCATACTGGAAGCTGCTCTAAGGTCTCCCCACAGCCTTCTCTTCTCCGGGCACAACAACTCCAACTCTTCCAGCCTGTCCTCAGAGCAGAGATGCTCCAGCCCTTGTATCATCTCCATGGCCTCCTCTAGACCTGCTCCAGCAGTTCCATCTCCTTCTTATGCTGGGGATTCCAGAGCTGGACACAGGGTTCACATGGAGTCCCACCAGAGCAGAGCAGAGGGGACAACACAGAACTCCCTACGCTGATATTCAGAGTCATCCACGGGGGGAAAACAGCGTTGGATCCAGAAGCAGTGAAGCAGCAGCAGTAGTTCTGGTGGCCACACAGCTGCCTCTAAGCCCAGACGTGGTATTTGCTTTGCGGCAGCTTCCACCAAGAGATGTTTGTTTCCATGGCGATCGTACACACTGGTGGGAACGGAGCATCTAACAGACGAATAATGAACTCCTCCAACAGGCGAGAAATTTCAAGTGCCTTTTATGTGAAACATCACAAGGAGAAAACACAATCATTTCTTCTTCCAGTTGTGTGGGGCAGGGCTGATCTCCTCTGCGGGAGGACTCAAGAAGAGCCGAAGCGCTGCTGAAAGCGACGCCGTGGCTGTAGAACCTCAGCACGGAGAGCGTGACCCCAAACTGACGCTGGGACTGACACCAAGCTCAGGATCGCCCTGCGTCTGGGCGCTCGCCCCACCACGTTTTACAAGAACATGCTGGGTCTGTTAAGAACAAAACGCTTCTTGCGTGTTCGAGCAGTTGAAAGATCCTGAAAGTGGGTGTTATTTGAAGATGTGGCTTTTTCCCCCCTTCAAACATACTTTGTTTGAACTTTCTGTAGGCTTTAGTGAAATGCTTTTTTCACTCCAAGAAACCTACGGTCATTTAGAAACTGCAAGCACACCGAGCCACGACAGCGACACGAAGCCCCAAGGGTGTTTCCTGATGTCCAATCTGAACCTCCCCTGGCACAACTTGAGGCCGTTTCCTCTCATCCATCCCCTGTCCCTTGGGAGAAGAGCCCAGCACCCACCTCTCCACAACCTCCTGTCAGGCAGTTGCAGACAACCATGAGGTCTCCCCTCAGCCTCCTCTTCTCCAGGATAAACAGCCCCAGGGCTCTCAGCCGCCTCTCAGAACCTTTGTGCCCCAGCTCCATTCCCTTCTCCAGATGCGCTCCAGCCCCTCAAAGTCCTTCTTGGAGCGAGGGGCCCAGAGCTGAGCCCAGGAGTCGAGGGGCGGCCTCCCCAGCACCGAGTCCAGGGGCACAATCCCTGTCCTGCTCCTGCTGGCCACGCTGTTTCTGGAACAGGCCAGGACGCCACTGGCCTTCTTGGCCACCTGGGCCACGGCTGGATCATGTTCAGCCGCTGTCGACAACACTCCCAGGTCATTCTCCTCCAGGCAGCTTTCCAGATGCTCTTTCCCAGTCCTGGAGCTGTTCAGGGTTGTTGTGTCCTAAGGACTCGGCCCTTGGCCTTGTCAAACCTCATCCCATTGGTCTCAGTCCATGGATCCAGCCTGGCCAGGTCCCTCTGCAGATCCTCCTGCCCTCCAGCCATGGATCCAGGTCCCTCTGCAGATCCTCCTGCCCTCCAGCCATGGATCCAGGTCCCTCTGCAGATCCTCTTGCCTTCCATCCACAGACCCAGCCTGGCCAGGTCCCTCTGCAGACCTAAAGGTGTTCTGGCATGGAGCAGTTACCATCCTCTTTGCTCCTTTCCCAGGATCTTCTCTTGCCTGCCCAGGATGCTGAACGGGGCCATGGAGACTCCACGAGCTGATGTGCCACATCGGCTCAAGCTGCATCACAACCCTGAACCGAGAAAGTGTTAAATACGGGAACCCCGAGAACTGCTTGAATAAACACTTCAACTTGGGACACCTCTTTAACTCAAATCCTCTCTAAAAGCAGCTTTGCACAAGCACGCTCAACTCAAACATCAAGGGAGCGGGGAAGGAAACACACACAAAGCCCCATCTAGGATCGTGCTCCCTTGGAATCGGGATAACGACAGGTCCCCCCAGTCTGCCAGGAACGCGAGTTGATGTTTTGCAGAGGAACAAGAGCAGCGAGACTCGCCAGGACGCACTGGGTTAGCCCCAACGCCCTGGCCACACACCAAGAGCTGCTGGATGCGATAAGCAGATGCGACGGGAGCGGGACAAAGGGATTTGGCAGCGTGACTGGAAGAAGCCGTGGGTACCTATTGAGCTTCCACCTGCTTTAGAGCCAGAACCATGGAAAAGTCTGGTTGTGCTGACCAAAAACCAACAGCGGGAGTATCCGGAACATCAAGAAGGCCAAGGGCATCTTGGCTTGGATCAGACCCGGCGTGGCCAGCAGGGCCAGGGAGGTTCTTCTCCCTCTGGACTCGGCCCTGGTGAGACCGTTCCTCGAATCCTGGGGTCAGTGCTGGGCCCCTCACCACCAGAAGGATGTTGAGGCTCTGGAGCGAGTCCAGAGAAGAGCACGAAGCTGGGGAAGGGGCTGGAGAACAAGTCTGAGGGCCCTGGGGGTGTTTAGGCTGGAGAAGAGGAGGCTGAGGGGAGACCTCATTGCTCTCTCCAACTCCCTGAGAGGAGGTTGTGGAGAGGAGGGAGCTGGGCTCTTCTCCCAAGGGACAGGGGACAGGACGAGAGGGAATGGCCTCAAGCTCCACCAGGGGAGGGTCAGGCTGGACAGCAGGATGAAATCTTTCCCAGAAAGGGTGATTGGTCCCTGCCCGAGGCTGCCCAGGGAGGGGGTTGAGTCCCCTTCCCTGGAGGGGTTTAAGGGCCGAGTGGCCGAGGTGCTGAGGGACATGGGTTAGTGGTTGATGGGGATGGTTGGACTCGATCTGGTGGGTCTCTTCCAACCTGGTGATTCTATGATTCTATGAAACCCTGGATTGCCCCAACACAGGTAAATTGAGCCAATAATTGTGTTCTGCATACATCACCGCAACACCAGCCCCACCATCGGCAGCGCCGCTATCATCAAACCCACCTTTTAGACCACGACACTGAGCTTTGAAGAGCACAAGCAGCACTTCTTCTAATTAGTTAAATTCAGCTGAAACAGAAGATTCCTTGACATCATCCGCTCGGATCACCACCGTAGGAGGGACAAAGGAGCGCCACCACGACTGCACTGAGAACTAATTACTACAGTTTAGTCGTTAGCGGGTGCAGCTGCCTGAAAAGTGGGATTTGTCAGAGTTTGAAGCCTCTCCTCCTTCAGAGACGAGCTGAAAAAACCCAAAGCTCACGGCACCGCAGAACAAAAACCGAGCGCTGACCCCTGCCAGATGCTCCGAATCACAGGTGACCTCCGGCAGCCCCGGCAAGCGCTTCAAAGAGGCACATTTATCGCAGCCCCCTCTAATGCACCAGAATTAAGCAGACTTGACACACTTTAAGCCATTTGGGATGACAATATCACTAATCCTCTGAACCCCCCAATTAACCAGCGCGCTGCTGCGCAAAACCAGAATCCCACAGCCACCGAGGGAGTGAAACAAAGACCAGCCTGGAACCGTGGGACCACTGCTCCCTGACGCTGAACCTCACACTCAGAGGGATTTGGTTCCCCTCTTTGCTCACCTCTGCCATCCTGACAATTCCAGCAGAGACGTGGGGCTCAAAGGGAAAGCAGCAGGGAATGTTTCCTACCCGAGATGTGGCTTAAGATCAATGAGAGAAGCGCTTTGTCCCTTGCTCTGAGCAGGATCTGTTCATGCCCCCAGAGCCGTGCAGAGCTCCAGAGTTCAGCGATCCACACCTTCTGGGCAGGCTTCTCCTCTCAGAATCATGGAACCACTACGGTCGGAAAAAACCTCCAAGATCATCCAGTCCAACTGTCAGCCCAGTCCCACCGTGCCAACTAAAGCGTCTCCTGAAGCACTACAGCCACTCGGTTTTTAAACTCCTCCAGGGATGGGGACCCCACCACTGCCCTAAGCAGCCTCGGCCAGGGCCTGAGAACCTTTTCCATGAAGAGATTCTTCCTGATGTCCAATCTGAACCTGCCCAGGCACAACCTGAGGCCATTCCCTCTCGTCCCATCCCCTACCCTTTGGGAGAAGGGCCCAGCACCCACCTCTCCACAACCTCCTTTCAGCAGTTGCAGACAACCATGAGGTCTCCCCTCAGCCTCCTCTTCTCCAGGATAAACAGCCCCAGGGCCCTCAGCCGCCTCTCAGAACCCTTGTTCTCCAGCCCCTCAAGGTCCTTCTTGGAGCGAGGGACCCAGAACTGAGCCCAGGAGTCGAGGGGCGGCCTCCCCAGCACCGAGTCCAGGGGCACAATCCCTGCCCTGCTCCTGCTGGCCACGCTGTTTCTGGAACAGGCCAGGATGCCACTGGCCTTCTTGGCCACCTGGGACACTGCTGGATCGTGTTCAGCCGCTGTCAACCAACACCCCCAGGTCTTTCTCCTCCAGGCAGTTCCAGGCAGAGCCAAGCAGTTCCAGCTTCTGATCCATCCCATATTCCAAGAAATAAGGGAACTCCAGCCCCAGGCACCTTGTGCACCCTTGACCACAGTTTTTGTGTATTACGGAAAACTGGTACGAGAAAACTAAGCCCAGGGACTAGGCACACCTACCCAGAGAAGCAAAACGGCCAGCTCAGACCCTCTCTCCTTTAAGGGGTTTTCCTGCTGTTTGAAGCTTCTTGTAATGGAGAGCAGAAGCCTTCAGCTTCACAGCACCGACACCAGCCCGCGTTGCCTTTCCCTCGGTGCGACACCCAGCCGCTACCTGGAATCAAACAAAACCTACAGAGCATTACGAGTTCACCTCTCTTAAGACTTGCTTCTCGTGCCTTCCGAGCCTGCAGGAAGCTGACGAGAGAGCTGCACACAAAATACCCCAACGCGTCCTCATTACACTGGGCTGCAGGTGGCAGCCGAGAAACCCGGGGCTTCGGAAGCCACCAAAAGGTACAGAAGAGAGCGTGGAATCACAGCACGGTTGGAAAAGACCTCTAAGATCATCAAGTCCAACCACACAATACCAACATGCTTACTAAACCACATCCTGAAGCACCACATCTACACACGTTTTGAACCCCTTCAGGGATGGAGACTCCACCACCGCCAGGCAGCCTCTGCCAGGGCTTCACCACTCTTTCAGTAAAGACATTTTTCCCAATATCCAACCTAAACCTCCCCTGGTGGAGATTGAGGCCATTCCCTCTCATCCTGTCCCTTGGGAGAAGAGCCCAGCTCCCTCCTCTCCACAGCCTCCTTTCTGGGAGCTGTGGAGAGCAATGAGGTCTCCCCTCAGCCTCCTCTTCTCCAGGCTAAACACCCCCAGGTCCTTCAGCCACTCCTCATAAGATCGGTGCTTCAAACCCCTCCCCAGCCACGTTGTCCTCCTCCAGTCCCTCGAGGACTTTCCCGTACTGAGGAATTTAAACCCACATAATGCAGCAGCTCCTGACTCCAAAGAATCCCATCGCACCCCAGCTGCGTGGAGCAAGAAGCCCTTGCACACGGATAAACCCAAGTCCAGACAAAGGGAAACTACATCAAATGCAACGTTCACCAGCAGAGGATGAAAGCTTTCAGCTCTAACAAGACAGAAGTGCTGGTTCCAACTCCAATCAGCTGGTTGGAACAGAAGCCATTCTCATACGCCATCTCCACTTACGCAACAGCTCCAGAGGAAAACTAACAGAAGAAAAGAGTTTGGGCAGCCCCAACACCACGTGCCACCACCAAGAGGCACCAGCAGCATCTGGGCTCCCCTAAGGCTCAATAGCCTCAAATCGTCTTCTCCTGAAACCCCACAAAACACATTCCTTGCTGTGACCGAATGGGTGTAGTGGGCAAACCTCCTCTGCTTCATCCTGAACCTTCTCCTGATGCGGTGCACTGGAGCAACAGATATTTTCCTTTTCCAGGGAACCAACGTTTGAAGAGCTCCAGCAGATCAGTGGGAAGGGACGAGTTTCCAGCGAGCAAGGGACAGCACTTGAGGATCTGCGCAGATCGACGTGTGGCTGCAGGACCCAAGGTGAAGCAGCTCAGGGAGAGGAGCTCCCATCTTGGCATTGGGTCGCTCCAAGTCCTAACGCAGGAATCCAACCCTCTGGCTTCAACATGCACCGAGAATCAAACAGACGCCTTTCCTAACCAACGTTCTGATCCCTGTGGAGAAGGACTCGGGGTGCTGGTTGATGAGAAGCTTGATATGAGCTGGCAACATGCGCTCCCAGCCCAGGAGGCCAACGGTGTCCTGGGCTGCATCCAAAGAACGTGGCCAGGGAGGGAGGGAGGGAATTCTGTTCCTCTGCTCCTCTCTTGTGAGACTTCATCTGGAGGATAGTGTCCAATTCTGGAATCCTCACCAGAAGGAGATGGAGCTGTTGGAACGGGGATGGAGGAGGCTACAAGGATGATGCGAGGGCTGGAGCTCCTCCCATACAAGGACAGGCTGGGAGAGTTGGGGTTGTTCAACCTGGAGAAGAGAAGGCTCTGAGAAGACCTCAGAGCAGCTTCCAGCACCTGAAGGGGCTACAAGAAAGCTGGGAAGGGACTGTTCACAAAGGCTTGAAGTGACAGGACGAGGGGGAATGGGGATAAACTGGAGAGGGGCAGAATTAGACTGGACAGAAAGAGGAATTTCTTCACAAGGGTGGGGAGGCCCTGGAACAGGTTTCCCAGAGAACCTGTGGCTGCCCCACCCCTGGAGGGGTTCAAGGCCAGGTTGGATGGGGCTTGGAGCCCCTGATCCAGTGGGAGGTGTCCCTGCCCACGTCAGGTTGTGGGACTGGATGGACTTGGAGGTCCCTTCAAGACAAACCATTCTATGGTTCTATGATCCATAGAGCCAAGCTCAGCAGCAGTGAGCGGGCCGACGGTTCAACCATCCAGCGGTCAACGGGGCTGAACACGAGGCTCATTTCAGCAGCTCAGCAGACACACCTTTCAGGGCGCTTTTAAATGCAAAATGATCCCTTCTCACTGATGCAAGGGCTTAACTTCAGGGCCACGTTACTGCTGCTCCCTTCGACTTTACAATATGCTCCATTTCATTCATTGAGATGCAAGTCTCAATATGATGCTGGGGAAATCCAGGCAGTGACCAACAACTAAGGCAAAGTTCACAGCTTAAATGACTCGCTGACGCCACACGAGCACGTTTCTTCAGCCTTGCACTTAACCACAACTGGTGTTTTGAGATGTCCCCATCTCAGGCTCTTCTTGATGTCTACAACACAGCTTTTACCTTCTGCAAAGCTCGCAGAGCATCGCATTGAGGGGCAAAATCACCTTTTTGACCCAAACAAGGTGAGCATTGAAGCTTACTTTTTCATGGCAAGCTCCTGGCCACGCCGCCAGCATCAAACAAAAGAAAACACGGCACAAACCATGCGGTAATTAAAAAAAAAAAAACAGATGATGACTAATTTATAACTTCCCTGGCAGCTGCAAGCACACCAGAACCTGTTTAAATCCAAGACCTTGAGCTTTGCACAGAGTACAGGAGTTCCACGCGTTCTCCCTCGCGGGGAGCAGTCGCTGCTACCAGCCACAAGAAGGGTGAGTTAACACCTCCTCACATAGCTTCCCTTTCAAGGAACACACGCTCCGGTATGGAGCCACCAGGATCTGATTTCTGACATCTCAACTCTTCAGCTGAACGTGGTGTCCCCCCGATTCTCCTCTTGGGATCGAAGCTTCCCCCAACGACTGTGCACAGGTTCCTCCCCTCGGCCAGCAGTATTGCGTTACCTACGCTGCCAGGCTGGTTAAACCAAACGCCGATCATCCAGCTCCCCGATTCTCACACTGCTTCCCTCATTTCACCGCTGACACAGTGGAAGGTCGAAAGCTTGAGAGCTGGAGGTGGTTTGGGAGCATGGCACAGCTGAGCAGCATAACCACATGGAGTCACATCGAGGTTGGATTTGGCATCTCCAGGATAAACGCTTCACCCCGAGAAGGGCTGTTTCCTTATCTCAACCTTGTTCACTCCATGATCCTGCCATGTGAATTAGAGGATTACAAAGCGAGGCCATCACCAAAGCTCCTGCAGAAATCAGCCCACAACACATCATTCTCATCCGAGCAAACTTTGTGCTCGGCCACCGCACGAGGATCAGTCCCGGGTGCCACCAACACAGAAACCTCTCTTGTGCGGAGCAGGAGCTTGTCCTGAGAGCAGCCCAGCGACTGCCAGGTTTGAAATGTGCCTTGCTGCCACGAGAACCCTGCACTCTGCACACATTCAGCTGTGTCGGCTTTGAAAATCGGAGGGGGAAGGTCAGCAGGTCTGAATTAATGGTATTAGATGGAAGGAAAACATAACCGGCTTCGTTTGCCTTCAGCAAGAAGGGGAGCGTAAGAGGACTAAGGGGCATGGTTTAGAGTTTGATAGGAACGGCTGGACTCGATGATCCGGTGGGTCTCTTCCAACCTGGTTATTCTATGATTCTAGGACATTGTCTTCCACCAGCTTTGACTGAATGTATCACCAGGGAGAAACCTCTCCCCACCTCTAAGGAGAGAAAAAGACTAAGGAAAGGAAAGAGAGAAAAAAAATAATAAAAAAGAGGAGTTTCCCCAAACAAAACAGGTTGGGAGCAGCCAGAAACCAAGGGCGTGTTTGGCTTCCACCATCACCTCCAAGCCACATTCTCTTCCTTCAGGTTCCAAAAGCATCAGGTTTCTCTCCATGCAGATCTCCCAAAGCTGATGCAGAAAAGCCACCACCCCTCTCTCCAAATGCACTGGAACCCAAACCTGGTGCTTTTCAAAACAAAAGAAGATCCGTCTTTGAACCATTTACAGTCGGCTGAGCAAGGCTTAAAGGAGCAGCTTCACGTGCCCCTAAAACCAAGACGAGTTTTAACTCTTCAGCCATGCCCGCAACGTGGATCAAGAACTAATCTACCCCTGCACAGTAGTTTTAGATCCACATTCAGGCCCAGAGGCACCAAACAGCTCCCGAGCTCTGCTCAGAGCTCAGCTCCAGCCTGGGTTTGGGTTCTTATCCAGCTTTTCCACTGCAGGGAACAGGAGTCCCATTGGACACCTCCGCCTACCCCAGCGCGTCGCAGCTCCAGAGCCTGCCCGGACCTGCACCACCAGGGCAAAACAAAGCAGCACAACCCCCCGAGAGCTGCCAAAGTGCTCTGGTTAATAATTTAACAACCTTTTCAACTTTGCATCTATTAACCCACCACGCCGGAGGTGAATCAGGGACACGCAGGCCTGAGTTCGCACCACACGCTAACTTTTACCTTTTTTAGGGGGTATGGAATTGTGGAATGGGTTGGGTTGGAAGGGACCTCCAAGCCCATCCAGTTCCACCTCTTGCCATGGGCAGGGACACCTCGCACTGGATCAGGGGCTCCAAGCCCCATCCAGCCTGGCCTTGAATCCCTCCAGGGATGGGGCAGCCACGGCTTCTCCGAACAACCTGGGCCAGGGCCTCCCTATCCTCACAGAAGAACATTTCTCCCCAAGATCTCATAACAATCTCTCCTCTTTCAGCTCAAAACCATTCCCCTCATCCTATATCCGCAGTCTCTGACCAACAGCCCCTACTCCACTTTCCCAGAGCCCCTTTCCGTAATGGAAGTTGCTCTAAGGTCTCCACAGAGCTGGACAACCCCAACTCTCTCAGCCTGTACGCTCAATAATCATTTAAGTATCTGATCCCATCCTAAACCCTGTTCAGTTTTAATCAAAATCTCCAAATCTATGGCCTGCCAGAGCCTCTCTCTCCAGTGCAAACACGCTCACGCTTACCTTTCTGTGTCGTACCTTGCCCTGGGGCCAGGAGCAGGCAGGCAGGGCACTGTTCATCCTCTCGTTATGCACATCACTACCTCATCCCTCCTGGCTCCCCTCCATTCAACTCCTGCTTGTCCCAACAGGGTCACTGGAAAAAGTCCACAGAAAACCGACTGGAAACAAAAAAAAAATTCAAGCCAACCACAGGCAGAGAGCGGAAAACACGTAGGAATAATCAAGCCAGACTCTGACTCTGTATCATATAAAGGAAATACTTTATCACAGAATCATGGAATCGCTTTGTTGGAAAAGATCTTTGAGATCATCGAGTCCAATCATCCCTGTACACGACTGAAACATCCCTGAGCACCTCATCTGCCTGGCTCTGAAATTCCTCCAGGGATGGGGGCTCCACCACCGCCCTGGGCAGCCTCGTCCGAGGCTGCCCAGGGCGGTGGTGGAGCCCCCATCCCTGGAGAAACCTTCCATGAAGGAATCCTTCCTGATATCCAATCAGGAGTGACAGGTCCAGAACTGAGCCCAGGATTCATTGAATTCCTCCCCAGCACCGAGTCCAGGGGCACAATCGTGAGCTCTCCCACGTGTGGATCGTGTGGAAAACACAGTTGTGCTCCGTCACCTACAGTTCAGGAGGGATCAGAGCCAAAACACCATCACCACGGTGCAAAACTGCTGCTCACAGACCAACCCCTCCACCTGACGCCGAGAAAATGGACTGCGAGAGATCCAACCGCTCTGGGGAGGCTGAATCGATTCGCTCCAAGGGATCAGTCAAAGGATTTAAGGCCAAAGCTCTTGGAAGCTGCAGCGGTAACAACAACAAAAAAAAACATAGATTCATTGAATCATAGAATGACCAGGTTGGATGAGACCCACGGGATCATCGAGTCCAACCATTCCCATCAATCACTAACCCATGTCCCTCAGCTCCTTGTCCACCCAGCCCTTAAACCCCTCCAGGGAAGGGGACTCAACCCCCTCCTCGGGCAGCCTCGGACAGGGACCAATCACCCTTTCCAGGAAAGATTTCCTCCTGCTGTCCATCCTGACCCTCCCCTGGTGGAGTTTGAGGCCATTCCCTCTCGTCCTGTCCCCTGGCCCTTGGGAGAAGAGCCCAGCTCCCTCCTCTCCACAACCTCCTCTCAGGGAGTTGGAGAGAGCAATGAGGTCTCCCCTCAGCTTCCTCTTCTCCAGGCTAAACACCCCCAGGGCCCTCAGGCTTCTTCTCCAGCCCCTTCCCCAGCTTCGTTGCTCTTCTCTGGACTCGCTCCAGAGACTCTTGGTCCTGAATCCATCCCCAGTTTGCAAGGAATCATTCACAGCTACGTAAGCCCAAGAGTCAAGCCCACCCTCGATCTCAGAGACACGAGGAGCTGGGAGAAGGCGGAGATGGAAGATGAGAAGATGGAATTTAGGAGAGGGAAGAGCCTGGCAAAGACTAAGCAGAGATTGTCTTAGTGGTGAGCGAGTCCTTGTGCTTCTCCACCACGGCTGACCAGTTCCAGGTGTGTCCAGAACAAACAGCTCAGAACTTCCCAAGACAGTGGGGAAAAAAGAATAAAAAATCATTGGGAGGGGGAAAAAAACGTGAGAACCACATTGTTCTGCCAGCAATAACTCAAAGTCAGACCATTTCCCTGGTATCTGGTGGAAGATCCATCACTCGGGGCGTTTCCCAGCAGTGAGAGCCATCCATCCGCAAGCTCCCTGCTGGAATCCACAGGCACCGGGTAGGAACCAGGGATGGCAAGGTCGTACGAGTCTTCAGTCACGCGAGAGCCCTGTTTTGGTGAAATGAAACAAAGAGCCACGCTCTGTGTCCATCATTCCAGAAATACACGGACACAATCCGCAGGGAAACGGAGGGAGTGAAAGGAGGTTGGCTGAACGCACACAATACGGCGCACAATGGAGCGCTGAGCCCCTATACGCAGCACCCACGTACATCATCACACGCAATACTGAAGTTCAGCCACCTCTCATCTTTGCTGCTGGAATAACGTCCGGGGAGCAAAATGGAAAATCCAGGCACCTCTCCCGCAGCACGGCGGCACCTCTGATTGAAGCAGAGTTAAAACAGAGCTGCTTGGCTGGGAACCCGCTCCGCACGGGAGGCTGCGGCTTTCGCTGCGGGCACTTCCCTGCCTGCACAACAACCTAGGATGTGTTTATCCTGGTGGTGACTCCGATTGAATCGCGGTTTAAGAAGGTCACCGAGAACCAACAGGTGCTGAGAACATGAAGTTATTCTGCAACCAGTCATCCCTCCATGCCGGGTTGGTTTGAGATGCCCCCTTCCCTTCTTAACCACCCGCTCCTGCCAAGTTAGCTTGCTTGAAGAAAGAAAAGAGGAAAACAATCGAGGAAAAAAGTCTATCAGAACTCTTCATTTAAACACTCCTTGGCTTTTGTTTGCAAAAGGGACCCAGGGAAGGGCAGAAGGCTCCACGGATGGGATCCTGCCCCAGAAGCAGGTGTCTGTGCCTCGAGCTGGCCCTTCGGAAGAGGGCAGGAGTGCCAAGCACGGCCTCGGCCCTCGGGCAGCCCCTCTGGTCCTCGCCTCTCCCTCTCGGAGTGAGCTGCCACCTCCTTCTGCCAGGGCGATGACCCAGCTGCACGGTGCGAGCTCCACACGCGTCTCTGAAGGAGGCACGTGGCTCCTTGCAGGATTTACCCCCTCAGCTTCCAGGTTAAGAGTCCATCCCACCTACTCCAGGTACCACAGGGAGGCAGAAGGTAAGACAGGAACTCAGCACAGCTTTGAAGGATCAATTGGTTGATGTCCTTCTAAAAACCAAGAGGGAGAAGATGCTCTGAAAATGCAGAGCCCTGCTTTCCATGAGAGCAAGGCTGGAGATGGGAACGCAGCAGCACAAACACAGGGCAGCTCCTCCTGCTTGCCGCTCGGCATCCACAAAGCCAGCGCCCAGCAACCTTTGCAACAAACTCTTCATAAAACTGGTTTTTATTTGAAACAGGAGGACACAACCGTGCTGCCGGTGCTCAGTGAGGACCAGAGCCGAGACAAAACACAAGCTGTACTTACATGAAGATTAAATGGAGCATTTCTGTGGCCAAAGAAACAACAAGGAGCCTCATCGGGGGGCATCTCCTGCTTAATCCTGCACATTAAGACTTCAGTGGGTTTGGAAGAGTCGCAGCCCCGCTCGGAGCAAACGGCATTGGATGCTGGTGCCGAGAGACGCTGAGCACGTGGGAGTGCGCTCAGCGAGACGCGCTCCCAAAAGCTCGCCAGGATTGTAAGACATTCAAGATGACACTTAAAAACAATCACCTACTACAAACCCAAGCCTGCTGCATCCCGGCACGGCGTCACAGGAAAGAGGAGGAACTCCAAGCGAGCCCTTCGGACAGAGCAGCGGAGACGAGCAGGGACACCATTTTCCCAGGCAGGCCCCTTGTTTTACAGAAATCCCATCTGTGCATGGGGTTTTTCCCCAAAGACACTACAAAGCAACAGCCTCCTTGATTTGTTTCATCAGCATTCCATAATCTAATGCCAGTTTTAGCCTTAAGAACCAGGCACCGTAAGCATAATCCTACTGACAACTGCCAAGCTACTCAGAATATCGAAACCACCACTCCGAGTCTGGGGAATGAGACAGAGAAACAGCTAAAATCACCCAAACGCAGGGCAGTACAAAGGCTTTATTTGTCTTGCTTCAAATAAGGTCGGGATGTCAAGGGGGAACAGGTGCTCTGCTCCGAATTCAAATTCTACAGCTTCATCTCAACAACCGCCGCAATTATACGATTAAGCAGGTGCACGGGGCTTTCAGGTCTGCTCAACAAGCCCGAGCATCGGGAGACTCCAAGATCCCACTGACGGAGCAACAATGGGAGAGAGAACCTGCAGCCGCAGCCAGGAGCTCATCCTCTCGGGGGAAGGAAACCTGGATGCCGGCAAAGCCACCGCGCTCGGCTCTGACAACAAGACGACACCCTCGGAGCTGTCACCTGGGCAGCACAGAGGAGTCGCTGGTGTCCTTCTCTGCTTTTGGCAGCGCGATCTATGGATCTGGAGCTCTTAGAATCACAGAATCATCAGGTTGAAAAAGACCCACCGGATCATCGAGTCCAACCATTCCCATCAATCACTAACCCATGTCCCTCAGCACCTCATCCACCCGGCCCTTAAACCCCTCCAGGGAAGGGGACTCAACCCCCTCCCTGGGCAGCCTCAGACAGGGACCAATCACCCTTTCTGGGAAAGATTTCATCCTGATGTCCATCCTGAGCCTCCCCTGGTGGAGCTTGAGGCCATTCCCTCTCGTCCTGTCCCCTGTCCCTTGGGAGAAGAGCCCAGCTCCCTCCTCTCCACAACCTCCTCTCAGGGAGTTGGAGAGAGCAATGAGGTCTCCCCTCAGCCTCCTCTTCTCCAGGCTAAACACCCCCAGGGCCCTCAGGCTTCTTCTCCAGCCCCTTCCCCAGCTTCGCTGCTCTTCTCTGCACTCGCTCCAGAGCCTCAACATCCTTCTTGTGGGGAGGGGCCCAGAACTGACCCCAGGATTCGAGGAGCGGTCTCCCCAGGGCCGAGTACCTGTTGCAGCAGGTAGTGCTACGCAGTAACTGGATTTTATTTATGAGCCGGTACCTGTGCGAGCGTTTCAGGGGGAGGCAGGGGGTCTCCCTAGTCTGAAGTGGGGCCATCACCACGTCTGTGTTCTGAAGCACCATCACCCTCATCCCCCGAGACCTCATTAGAACAGAGCCCCAGAAGCAGATTAGGAAGACGCGGCGCACGACGGCTTAAAATTCACATTCTGACTTGACAAAGTTTCCAGAAATGCCGATCCTTTAAAAATAAACCACGGCCACCACAACAAAACGTCCCCGAACCCTTCCCAAACGCGACGTTCCAGCGCTCAGGCTTGTCCCCTGGGGACCGGCCAGAGGGAACGGTGCCACGTGACCACCTGGTTGCTCAACGCGGCTCTTGGAAGGTGTTCAAGCGGGACGATAAGTGCGGCGTAAGCCTATAATGAGCATAAAAAGGAATCCATCCCAAATGTAAACCGGGTCCTACCCTTTGCCTCGGCCGATCTCGGTGGAACAAACACGGGAGCGCTGCGATTACAAAATACTCCGCAGGTGAACTTAGGAGCTTTGTGCCTTTATTCTCCTTGACTCAGGACGAGCCTAAAATTAGAAGGGAGCGCAATGCTCCGCATGTTACGCTCCAGCACACGTCGCAAACATCCAGCTCTGTAAACTGGTCCGAGCAGGGAGATTCAAACGACGCTGGGCGCTATTTATAATACCTCACATGCACAAAACAGAGCGACACTTCCCTTTTCCAGCACCGATGCTTAAAAATAGAGCTTGGGGATTACGACCCAGCCAGAAGCATCTCTCCATGGGGACCGCGATCCAGCCTCAAGCATCTATCCAAGGGGACCACAAGCATCCTTCCACGGCAACCAAGAGCATCTCTCCACAAACACTACGACCCCACCACAAGCATCTCTCCACGGACACTACGACCCCCGCACGAGCATCTCTCCATGGACGCCATGATCCCCCCCATAAGCATCTATCCACAGACACTATGATCCCACCACGAGCATCTCTCCATAGGGACCACAAGAATCTCTCCACAGGCACCACAACCCCCCCAGAAGCATCTCTCCACAAAAGGGGGAAGATAAATCAGCACAACACAAACTCCAGGCTGAGGGGAGGCTGCAAACCCCTCGCCCTGCAGCATCCCCGCCGCTCCCTGGCGCAGAACAATGAGCCCTGGCTCGGAACGGCCGCGGTCAGGGGTGCGTGAGGTGCTGGGGTGCGTCCCCCCCAGCTGGCTGGGGCACCCCATCAGCTGCTGCTCGCTCCGCCCCGGACCCGGTTTCCGGGTAGTAACAGAGCAGCCAATCCCCGGAGCTGTGCGCTGCGCTCGAGGCCTCTTCCCTGCAAACACAGCCGCTCGCCCCAAAGCCGGAGGGATTTGGGGATCCCCGCTCTGGCACCCGCAGTCGGGGCTGCCCGGAGCTACCCTGGCTTCGAGCACTTCTCAGGGGATACCCCTACGCTTCCATGCGGGTGACGAGGTGTTTTGTGGGGAGCAGGGAGCTTTCCAGGGGTGCAGGAAGGCTCCCCCCACCCTGCAGGGATGCAAATCACCCCAAACCCCAGGGTTCGGGGGGCAGGAGCCCCCCAGGAGGGAGCGAGGCAGCGCGGCTCCCCGCTGCAGGCCCTTCCCCGGCGTTTGCACAAGGCTGCGATCGGCGGAGAAACAATAAGTGACTCAGAGTTTCAGCACATAATCGTCCAGGCGATTATTAAACGTCGCTTCGACATGTTTAACGCGCACGCAGGGCGCTCTGCACACCCCCCCCTCTCCCCCAGCCCCGGGAGCCGAGCGATCCTGCCCGGCTCACAAAGACGCATCCATAAAGGACATGGACGTGTCGGGATTGAAAATAGGAATAATAAAGGGACCCCGCTCGGCTCCTAAACCTGTCAGAGTGGGAGCAGCGGCGGTGCTGCCACCCTGGCCATCGCCCCCTCCCCACTCGGGAAGGCAGCCCTCGGCAGGCCGTAAATCCCTGTTATTCTCCATCGGAGACACGAAACGGAGCGGAAAAGGGAAAAATGTAATGAAAATGGCAGCAAAAAAGGGGGAAAAAACCCACCCTAACACAACAACAAAACCCCGGAGCCCCCGGGAGAAGCTGCCCTCAAGCACATTCCTCCAGAGGAGCCTTGGCCCCCACGAGCCCCCGGCAGCTCCCCCGTTCCGAGCAGCCCCTGTTCCAGGTGGGATCCCCAACTCCCTCGGGAAGGAGCCCGGGCCTGGCGAGCTGCGCTCCCCGGGCAGCCCGGGCGAGACAAACAAAAACGGCTGCGGAGGGAGGAGTGGAGAGGAGTCATCTGACACAGCCAACTTCCCAAGTTTGTTGTCCACAGGAGAGCGAACGCTGCGGCCCTCGCCCCTCAGAACACCCGGAAGGCCACGCCGAGCTTGGTTGTTGGAAAATCCTTGGGTTTCTTTTGTCAGGGGGTAGAAAGAGAGCGGGGTGGAAGCTACCCCGAGCTGGGAGGAGCACCAGGTCCTCAGGGCTTTCCACCTACCACCCAGCGAAGCCACCTCAGGAAAACCTGCTCTTTGTCTCCAAAAACACCCGAGATGCTGGCTAGGAAAGGAACAAAAAGGGGGAATAAAACAAAATAAAGCGAGAGGGGGAGGGGAAAGGAAAGCAGCACCAGCTCAGGTTGGGCCTCGGTCCCTCTCCAGCCCAGAGCTCCTTCCAGGTTATCCCTGAGGAGGGTTTGATTCCCTCTCCGCGCACCGAACAGCTGGAATTCCCAACCCTGCTCCCGGGGCGCATCGATCCCCATCGGCGTTCGGCGGAGCCTGACATGTGTGTAACTTTAAACCCCCGGATAAAAATAGCTCCGGTTGAAGCGCGACCGGCAGTCATTTCCTATCTGCTCAAAAACAAGGCGAAGGAGAGCGGCTTTGTGGAGGGGACGCGCAGGCCGGGCGTCCAGCAGAAGTTTCCGTCGATAAGCCACCCTCGCACCGCAAACGGGAGCGGGGCTGCTCCTCCCTCCGGGAAAACGCTCCGAAATCCAAGCCAAGTTTGTTTATCTCTCTCGGGAAAACCAAATCGGACCCAATTCCGGACGCCCCGCCGGCGCCGAGCCCCAGCGCGTCGAGAGCCAACGGAGCCCAAAGCCATTTCGGCCGCTCGGGTCCCCGCGAGCCCCACCACCTCGTAAACAAAAAACAGACATCGAGCGACCCCAGAACCCAATTCCCAAGGATCTTTTTCCACGCCACCCACACGCCAGGCAAGAGAGAGAAAGGATTCGCCGCGCTGGAAAGGGCCAAAGGATAAAAATAAGGAGGAAAAACATAAACAGATCTATCGCAGGAGAGGGGGGGGAAATAATAAAGGCGAACCCAGGCTGGAGCGTTACATAAACGGGAGCTGCGAGAGCGGCCGCCGGCCCAGAAGCCCTCGCCCCCCAGAACCGTGGCCCCCCCCCCAAATCAGACCCTCAAACCAGCACCAGGAGCTTCGTGAGGCTGAAAACAACAACGAACCCCACAAACGCCTTTCTCGGAGCTCCCCCCATCCTCGCCCTGGTCTGGGGGGGCGAGGGGCACCCAGGCTGGGGGGGGACAGAGGGGGACCAGCCCCCCAAAAGGAGGGGTGGAGGGGGTCAGGCCTCACCCCCAGGAGGAGGGGGGTCACCCCATGGGGACAGGGGAGTGGCCTTCACAAGGGGGGGGGCCACAGCAGCACCCCCAGGCCACAAAGGGGGACACCACCCCAAAAATAAGGGGCAGGGGCATCAGGACTCACCCTGGGGAAGGGGGGTCTTCACCCCATGAGGAGGGGGCAGCCCACAGGGGCTCCACCAGGGCCACAGAGGGGGATCAGCCCCCCCAAAATAAGGGGTGGAGGGAACAGGACTCACCCCCAGGAGGGGGGGTCTCAGCCCTCAGCAAGGTGGGGGTGATGACAGGGGGATCCAGGGTCCCCCAAACCCCCCACCACAGTGAAGGTTGACAGGGGTGGAAATGGCAGGGGGGGTTCCTAGTACCCCCTGCCCCAGTGCAGGCCCGGGGGGGCAGTTCCCCAGTGCTCACCGACCACCCCTCCCGAACCAGAGAGGGGGGATCGATTCCGGGGGGGTCTTGGTCCCCCTACCCCCACCAATCCCAGGCTGGGAGCGGGGAGGGGGGCAATAGGGGTGGATCCAGGTGCTCCCCCTGCCTGGTGCCATCCCGGGGTTGGGGGGGGAAGGTTGGATGATGGAGGGGGAGGGAATTGGGGGGGTCCCAGTGCTCCCTGGTCCCCTCGGCTCTGATGCAGCCGGGGGGTGGGGAGAGGGCAACGATGAGGGGGGGACAATGTGGGGGGGGGGGGTGATCCCAGCGCAGCTCCTGGGGCGGGGGGGGGGTTGGGGGCCTGTTCGGGGGAGATCCCGGTGGCCGCCCTCAGTAGGGCCCCCGGGGGGGGTATGCTGGGGGTCTGTTTGGGGGGGTATCCCAGGGCCCCCACCTCCAATACAGCTCCTGGGAGGGTTGAGGGGATGTGGGGGGGGGATCCCGGTGCCCCCCCCCCCCAGTAAAGCTCCTGGGGGTGCTGGGAGGGGGACCCCGGTGCCCCCCCCCGGGGCGGGGGCTGCACGGCGGGGGGCAGGGGGGACGTTGAGGGGGGGCTCCCCCACCCTCCTCGCGATGGGGGGGTGAGGGGGCGATGCCGGGGGAGGGGTGGGGGGTTCCCCCCCCTCCTCCTTCTCCAGGGTTGGGGGGGGGGGAGGGGGGGTGTCGCCGCTGGGGGGTGAAGGATACAGCTTGACCACGTCGGTGTCCATCCGCCTCTTGCCCGGGCTGGGGGAGGACATGGTGGTGCCCGCGGCCGCCCCCGCTGCTCCGGGGGGGCTGGTCCGGGCCCCCCCCCCGCCCCGCCGCGGTCGCTGTCGCCGCTGTCGCCGCCGCTGCCCCCGGCCCCGCTCCGGCCGCCGCCGCCACAGCCTCTCTCTGGGCCCCTGACGTCACCCGCGATGACGTCACCGCCCCGCCGCGCCCCCATTGGCTGCGCCGCCCGCGCCGCCGCGGACACGCCCCCCGCGCGCGGGGCACGACGGGAGTTGTAGTGCGGGGGTTGGGGGTGGGGGGGGGGTCGGGTCGGGGGAAGGATCCGGAGGCCGCGGGTTCGAGGCCGCGCTGGGGGCGCTAAGGGGGAGGGATGGGGGGTCGCGGGTTCGAGAACCCAGTGGGGACACTGAGGGGAAGGGAGAAAGGGGTCGTGGGTCTGAGACCCCACTGGGGACACTGGGGGGGGTGAGACTGGGGGTCGCAGGTTGGAGGCCCTGCTGGGGTCACTGGGGGAAGTGATTGAGGGGTTGTGGGTTCGAGACCCCATTGAAGGGGAAGGGAGTGGGGGTCGCAGGTTTGAGACCCCGCTGGGGACACTGGGGGGGAAGGGAGAAAGGGGTCGTGGGTCTGAGACCCCGCTGGGGATACTGGGGAGTGAGACTGGGGGTCGTGGGTCTGAGACCCCTCAGGGGTCACTGAGGGGGAAGTGATTGAGGGACCCCAGGCTGGAGACCCCTCTGGGGCCTTTAGGGGTGGGGGGAGGTGATTGAGGGACCCCAGGCTGGAGACCCCTCTGGAAGTGTCTGAGACCCCACTAGGGCCATCGGGGGGAGAGAGGGATCGAGGGGTCACGGATTCAAGACCCCACTGAGGGGAAGGGGTTGGGGGGACACGGGTCTGAGACCCCTCTGGGGCCACTGGGGGGGTTGTGGGTGGAGAGGGATGAGGGGACCCCAAGTCTGAGGCTCTGCCGAGGCACAGAGGCCTGGGGGGGGACAGGGGGACAACAGCGACCAAGAGGTCGTGGGACTGAGACCCCTCCAGGACAACAGAGTCAGCATGATGGGGGGATGGATCCCGGATCTGAGACCCCAACAAGGCTCTGGGGCCATCGGAGCCAGCGCAGGAACAGGGGAGATGTCTGAGCAGCCCGGGTTCCAGACCCCACCGGGGCACCGGGACCATTGAGGGGTCGAGACCCCCATGTTTTGAAGAATCTGAGGGGTCACAGATTCCAGACCCCAGCAAGGACCACGGGGCTGCGAGTCAAGACTTCGCTGGGGGCCCAGGGCCAGCACGGGGGACGGGAAGGGTCCAAGGGGTCGGGGGTCCAAGACCACAATGATCTGAGACCCCAGCGGGACCCCAGAACCGGCACAGGGTCCCCAGGCAGCAGGACGCGAAGGGGGGGTGGGCAGCATCACCTGGGCGAAGCCACCACTGACCCCAAACGCCACCCAGGGACGTGGCTTGGAGCCCCTGCTTGGGTGGCACTGGACGGGCTTGGGGGGTCCCTCCCACCCCAAACCGTTCCATGGGTCTACGGTGAAATTCCAGCCCTCAAAACGCGAGTCACCGGTGCGACAGCGCCAAAGCATCTCCCCGTGCCTCAGTTTACCCAGCCGGACGGGGCAGGCAGCGCCAGCGCCCCGGAGGTGACGGAGAACGCGTGACGGTGGCCGCCACGGTGACTCTGCAGCCGGAGGGGCTCTGGCGTGGCACCTCCACACCCCAGGGCGGGCGCCCCGCATTCCTCACCCCACCGGCACCCCAAAAATTCACCCCAGCGCTTCCTCGGGGAGCCCCGAAACACGGTGACCTCACCCCACACGTGCCTGTGGGAGGGGGGGAAGGTGATGTCCTCCATCGAAGGATCATTACACCCCTCCAGCCCCGAGTCCGAGCGGATCCTCAGCCCGGGAGGGGAATTTGGAGCAGCAAAGGGGAACAGGGTTTATACTTGAGCAGAGAGAGTAGTTGGGGCAGAGGGTCCCCTGTTTTCTGAGCCCTCAACGCTCCCCGAGTGGCTCCGGGCAACTGGGAGAACAGGAAAATCAGGATTTTCCCTTAATTTCTTTAAATCCCTGTATTTTCTCCCTGTAATGAATCATAGAATCAGAGAACGCCACCATTTCACAACAGGGATAATTTCAGGCCAACAGGAACTAGGAAAACATCCTGTTTGGGGTGATTTTCTTGGGTGGGGGTATCCTTAGGACCCTCTTGCGGCACCCAGACCCCCACACGTGGGTGCACAGGGGATTTGGGGCCCCCTGAATCCTCCTGGGTCTTGAAATCGGGGGACACGCGGCACGGGGACATGGGAAACCATCAGAAACAGGGGAGCCAGGGGCGATCTGGGGAGATAAGGGACCCCTAGGAAGGTGTGGGGAGCTACAAGGAGCAGGGGGAGCTACAGGAGGACAAGGGGAGCTGGGGCAACCCACAGGAGTCTGGGGTTTGGGGGACCCAAAGGGGACAGGGCAAGGTGGGATGCGGAAGAAACCCTGGAGCTGGGGCTGGGGAAACCGAGGCAGGGGCTCCTCCTCGAAATGGGGGGTCCTTGGCTCAAAAAACCACCACAGGATGATATTTCCTTGTGCTTTCGCTCACACCCATGTGGCTGCAGCAGGAGGAGGTCCCAGCCTGTGCAGTCTGAACCCTCCCTAAAGCCCCTTCATCCTTGGGTATGGAGATGATGGATCATGGTCTCCCTTCTTGGCTTCTTCTCTCCCTCGCACAGAGGCTGCTCGCTCTCCAGCCCCGTCCCTGAGACACGGGAAGCCCTAACCCACTTCTTACCAGGTTTCGGCTGCATCCCAGCCTCCCCTGCCCTCCGCGCCGGGGGATTTAGAACCACAGAATCATAGAATCACCAGGTTGGAAAAGATCTCCAGGATCATCGAATCCAACCATTCCCATCGATCACTAACCCGTGTCCCTCAGCACCTCGGCCACCCGGCCCTTAAACCCCTCCAGGGAAGGGGACTCAACCCCCTCCCTGGGCAGCCTCGCACAGGGACCAATCACCCTTTCCATGAAATATTTCATCCTGCTGTCCAGCCTGACCCTCCCCTGGTGGAGCTTGAGGCCATTCCCTCTCGTCCTGTCCCCTGTCCCTTGGGAGAAGAGCCCAGCTCCCTCCTCTCCACAACCTCCTCTCAGGGAGTTGCAGAGAGCAATGAGGTCTCCCCTCAGCCTCCTCTTCTCCAGCCTAAACACCCCCAGGGCCCTCAGGCTTCTTCTCCAGCCCCTTCCCCAGCTCCGTTGCTCTTCTCTGCACTCGCTCCAGAGCCTCAACATCCTTCTTGTGGGGAGGGCCCAGCACTGACCCCAGGATTCGAGGAGCGGTCTCCCCAGGGCCGAGGCCAGAGGGAGAAGAACCTCCCTGGCTCTGCTGGCCACGCCGGGTCTGATCCAAGCCAAGATGCCCTTGGCCTTCTTGGCCCCCTGGGCCCCTGCTGGCTCCTGTTCAGTTGCTGTCAACCACCCCGGAGAGGCTGTCAGCCTCCAACTAAACCTGCTTGGGGCAGCCGATTGCCGGAGCCGACAGCGAAACGAGGGATGGGAAGCGGGAGAGGGAGTCAGCCCCACACCGACCCCATGAAGACGAGCATCCTGAGGGACACAGGGAGCCACACGCAAGGCCCAGAGCTCATCCTGCCCGGAGAAGAAGCAGCGCACCAGCAGTAACTAAAAAACAAGAGTGAAATGTTTATTCCCACCTGGCATCGCCTCCCGGTGCCGCTGGACAGGACGGTCACCCCCACCAGGTGACCATGTCAACTCCCGGCTCCAGACGAGGCTCTCGGAGCCCTCGGGGCTCCAGCAGCAATTTGTGAAGGCGAGGAGCTCCAAGGAAGGCAGGTGGGAAGATGGGATCCCAACCGAGGGTGGCGTTTGGCACGGAGCCTCCTCAGCGTCCCCAGGGCCCGGAGCTGCCACGGGAGCGACGTGGATCTGTGCCCCGTGCCAGGCAGCACCTCCCCGAGCCGCGGCCCCGTCACGAGGAGTTCATGCTCTCCCACTGCCGGAAAATGCGGAACACCTTGCAGGACTTCACCGAGAGGCTCTGCGGGAGAGGGGCGAGAAGACACAACCAGAGGTTACAGCCCACGAAGCTCGTGAAGAGAACCTGCAGGACAAAACCCCCCTGAGATACCCAAGCGGCTGCCAGGACAGCGATTTGCTCCTCTTCCTTGTTAACCTCGTTGCTCTCTCCAACTCCCTGAGAGGAGGTTGTGGAGAGGAGGGAGCTGGGCTCTTCTCCCAAGGGACAGGGGACAGAGGGAATGGCCTCAAGCTCCACCAGGGGAGGGTCAGGCTGGACATTAAGAAGAGCCTCAGCTCTGCTCCTGCTCCATCACCGGGGCTGGTGGACGCACACAGAGGCTCAGGAGAACTCTCTGTCGGGACAAGAAATGCAACTGGATCTCGGGCAGCCCTGAGCGGCTCGGGGAAGGGTTATTTATAGCAGCCCTTGAGCAGATCTGCACTCAACTCATCGGTGGAAAGGACAAGAGCTGTCCGAGCGGCCGTCAGCGCAGCCGGAGGGGAAGCCGAGGCTCTGCAGGCACACGCTGGGTCCTCACAGAACCCTTCAGGTTGGAGAAGACCTTTAAGATCATCGAGTTTGACTATTAACCCAGCAGAGCTGAAGTGTGATGCCTGCTGAGGTTTTCGAGAGCATCTTTGCTTGCTCAGCAGCCCGAGGCTGCCTCGGACCAAAACCACGGGCGTTTTCAAAGATAATAACAAAATTTTGTATGGAATGGGATCAAACGTCTGTGTTGGGGCCACGCTGAAAGCTGCTCCCCAACAGCTGCAATGCCGACTCGTTTCATTGCTGAAGAAAGACTTTGGGCAACGAGGAGAAAGAACAGAGAGAGAACCAGGGCTTCTCCTACCTGCATCCTTTATACGAAGAAGCCAATACTGAATTTCATCAAATCATGTAATAAGGACCATGAGGGGCTGGAGAGCGTCTGGAGGAGGGAACGGAGCTGGGGAAGGGGCTGGAGAACAAGGGTTCTAAGAGGCGGCTGAGGGCCCTGGGGCTGTTTATCCTGGAGAAGAGGAGGCTGAGGGGAGACCCCATTGCTCTCTCCAACTCCCTGAGAGGAGGTTGTGGAGAGGAGGGAGCTGGGCTCTTCTCCCAAGGGACAGGGGATGGGATCAGAGGAAATGGCCTCAAGTTGTGCCAGGGGGCATTTAGATTGGATATTGGGAAAAATTTCTTCAGGGATGGGGTTCTCAGGCCCTGGCCGAGGCTGCCCAGGGCGGTGGTGGAGTCCCCATCACCAGAGGAGTTTCAAAACCTCCCCAGACAAGGTGCTCAGGGATAGTTCAGTCGTGGACAGGAACAGTTGGACTCAAAGACCTCAAAGGTCTTTTCCAACCAAGCCATTCTAGGATTCTATGATGACAGAATCATTAAGGTTGGAAATTATTTCCAGGATCTTTAAGTCCAACCATCAGCCCCACAGCACCGTGCCAACTAAACCACATCATGATGTGCTCCATCTATACATTTTTACACATCTAGAGCCCGAGCGAAGCTCATCTACCCCAAATCCTGCCTAGAGGCTTTCAGCCCTGGGTGAGGCTCTGAGCAGGGTTTGGGGCTGGGACCCCCCAGACTCACCAGAGGCTCCGTTTCGGGCACTTGATCACAATCCCTGGTGCTGAGCAGCGTGTTCAGTACCACCCGCCAGCCCGGCTCTGCCTTCGCAGGCTCCTTCTCCATCTGGGCTGCGGCATCTTCCAGGGCTTCCCCTCCCTCCACCGCGTTGACCCAAGGACACCAGTCACGATGCTGCGAGCTGGGGTCAAAGAAGCTCCTCAAAGAAGTGTCCTGGGGGAGGGAGGAGATGACAGCGTAAGAGGGCAACAACGGCATCGTTTGAAACAGACTCCGGTGACACGATAAAACCCTCTGTGTGACCACGGGGACAACCCTGGCCACCGGATCAGGAGCCCCCAGCCCAGAGCTCCCTCCTCCCGACCCACCGAGCTGCTGGAAGAGCAGAGACGCGCCCTCTTTGCTCTGCGGAGAGGGCTGGACGGCACCTCCACGTTGTCCCCGGGCCCCATGCTGCGGGTGACGGGACGGCTCCTCAGCGCGGGGCTGGACACCTCCACCTCCCCTCGGTCCACGGAGACGGGGGAGTCCCAGCCCCGCGGGCGAGAGATCGCGGCCGACGGGCTCTTCTCCTGCTGACAGTGGGGAAAGAACAAGGAATTAAGAGTCTCTCAGGTCGCCAGCACATCCTCTGCCCAGCGCAAAGAGGAGACGAAAGCCCTCCCAGCCGCCCCGGCAGGAGCTGCGCCACCTCCTCGTCACAGCAGAATCATGGAATCACAGAATCACCAGGTTGGAAAAGACCCACCCGATCATCAAGTCCAACCGTCCCCATCAATCACTAACCCGTGTCCCTCAGCACCTCGGCCACCCGACCCTTAAACCCCTCCAGGGAAGGGGACTCAACCCCCTCCCTGGGCAGCCTCGGACAGGGACCAATCACCCTTTCCGGGAAATACTTCATCCTGATGTCCAGCCTGAGCCTCCCCTGGTGGAGCTTGAGGCCATTCCCTCTCGTCCTGTCCCCTGGCCCTTGGGAGAAGAGCCCAGCTCCCTCCTCTCCACAACCTCCTCTCAGGGAGTTGGAGAGAGCAATGAGGTCTCCCCTCAGCCTCCTCTTCTCCAGGCTAAACACCCCCAGGGCCCTCAGGCTTCTTCTCCAGCCCCTTCCCCAGCTCCGTTGCTCTTCTCTGCACTCGCTCCAGAGCCTCAACATCCTTCTGGTGGGGAGGGGCCCAGAACTGACCCCAGGATTCGAGGAGCGGTCTCCCCAGGGCCGAGGCCAGAGGGAGAAGAACCTCCCTGGCCCTGCTGGCCACGCCGTGTCTGATCCAAGCCAAGATGCCCTTGGCCTTCTTGGCCCCCTGGGCCCCTGCTGGCTCCTGTTCAACCAACACCTCCAGGTCCTTTTCCTCTAGGCAGCTCTCCAGCTGCTCTCCAGAAGCTGGAGACGCGGCCCCCAAACCACATCCCTCCTGACTCCTGTGCTCCCCCCGGCCACCCCGATGTGCCGCGGGAGCAGAGCGAGGCCATACCTGCTCGGATCCCGGCGGCACCGAGTCCTGGCTGCGCGTGAGCATCCTGCGCGGCGACGTGGGCACAAGCGGGGAGCGGTCAGCGGGTGCCGTGGGGGTGATGCTCGCGCCCCCCGAGTCGAGCTCCGGCCCTGCAGACTCCAGCTGGTGGAAGCCCCACAGTCCAACCTTCCTCATGCAGCGGGAGCAGGTGATGACCGAGAGGTGCACGGAGCCAGACGCGGTGCTGCGGGGACAGAGCCGGGCACGAGGTGAGCTCAGGGAGAGCCTGGGATCCACCTAAATCACAGCTCTGGGAGCAGACAGAGCTGCTCAGCTGTTCATTGAGGAACCATCCTCTGAGCACCTCATCTGTCTGGCTTTGAAACCCCTCCAGGATGGGGACGTCACCACCACCCTGGGCAGCCTCTACCAGGGCCTGAGAACCGTTTCCATAAAGGACTGTTTCCCAATAGCCAATCTAAATGCTCCCTGGCACAACTTGAGGCTGTTTCCTCTCATCCATCCCCTGTCACTGGGGAGAAGAGCCCAGCACCCACCTCTCCACAACCTCCTGTCAGGTGGTTGGAGACAATGAGGTCTCCCCTCAGCCTCCTCTTCTCCAGGATAAACAGCCCCAGGGCCCTCAGACGTCTCTCAGAACCCTTGTTCTCCTGCCCCTTCCCCAGCTCCATTCCCTTCTCCACACGTGCTCCAGCCCCTCAAGGTCCTTCTTGGAGTGTGGGGCCCAGAACCTAACCCAGGATTCATTGAATTCCTCCCCAGCACCGAGTCCAGGGGCACAATCCCTGCCCTGCTCCTGCTGGCCACGCTCTTTCTGGAACAGGCCAGGATGCCACTGGCCTTTTGGCCACCTGGGCCACTGCTGGATCATGTTCAGCTGCTGTCAACCAACACCCCCAGGTCCTTCTCCTCCAGGCAGCTTTCCAGCTGCTCTTCCCCAAGCCTGGAGCTGCTTGGGCTTGTTGTGTCCCAAGAGCAGGATGTGACACTTGGCCTTGATGAACCTCATCCTGTTGGTCTCAGCCCATGGATCCAGCCTGGCCAGATCCCTCTGCAGATCCTCCTGCCCTCCAGCCATGGATCCAGGTCCCTCTGCAGAGCCTCCTGCCCTCCAGCCATGGATCCAGGTCCCTCTGCAGATCCTCCTGCCCTCCAGACATGGATCCAGGTCCCTCTGCAGATCCTCCTGCCCTCCATCCATGGATCCAGAGCCCTCTGCAGATCCTCCTGCCCTCCAGACATGGATCCAGGTCCAACAGGACTGGATGAGGCACCGAGCCCTGGGGAACCACTGGAGATCGACTCCAACACCTCAAAGAGCAACAACCAAGCAACCAGCAGCTCTGTATTTCAAATTCTTTGGTGTCTCAGGGAGACGACTCTTTTAGGGACGCCCACATCCCTCTCACAGGTTCCACCAGCAACCACGAAGCGTGGAGACACTTTTTAGCAGTTCCACTCCAGCACCCACCTGCAGGTCCAGCCGCACAGAGCCAGGACGCAGGCTGGAACGTGCACTGGCAGCGTTTCCCCCGCAGCCTTCGTCGGTGGTTTCTCTCCTTCTGTTTTGTGCTCGAGTTCCTCCCCGATCAGCTGGAGGAGCGCGCTGATCTTCTCCTCCGTCAGGGACTGCAGGACAGAGAAAGGTGGCAGAGCTGGTGATTGGATGAAACACGCTGCTCCTACTCAGAAACCACGTCCTGCGCGGAGGAAAATCCCGGATTTGCTTCCCGGAAAGCACACGAGTGAGCATCCTCAGCACTTCTCTGGTTAACGGCTTTAAACTGGAGAGGGGAAGACTTAGACTGGATATGAGGAGGAAATTCTTCATGCTGAGGGTGGGGAGGCCCTGGAACAGGTTGCCCAGAGCAGTGGTGGCTGCCCCATCCCTGGAGGGGTTCAAGGCCAGGCTGGATGGGGCTTGGAGCCCCTGATCCAGTGGGAGGTGTCCCTGCCAAGGCAGGGGTGGGACTGGATGGGCTTGGAGGTCTCTTCCAGCCCAAACCATTCCAGGATTCTCTGATTGCTGGGCACTAGGCTGTCCCTGCTCGAGGGGCTCTGGTGGTTTCATCGCTCAGCCGGCTCGCGGTGGCAGCCACAAACCCCTCTGTGATTCCTGCTGAATGGACAAAGCGTTTCTCAATTCGCACACGGCTTCTCACTGCCCAGAGCCATCATCTCCCAGTGAGTGAGCGCCCCTGGCCAGACTTGGTCGTGGAAGAGCAGGGCCTGGCAAGAAGGCAACACCATCCTGCTCGTGGCTGCAGCAACACCTCAGCCTCTCCTGATGAATCACAGAATCAACAGGTTGGAAGAGACCCACCGGATCATCGAGTCCAACCATCCCCATCAATCACTAACCCATGTCCCTCAGCACCTCAGCCACCCGGCCCTTAAACTCCTCCAGGGAAAGGGACTCAACCCCCTCCCTGGGCAGCCTCGGACAGGGACCAATCACCCTTTCTGGGAAAGATTTCATCCCCGTGTCCAGCCTGACCCTCCCCTGGTGGAGCTTGAGGCCATTCCCTCTCGTCCTGTCCCCTGGCCCTTGGGAGAAGAGCCCAGCTCCCTCCTCTCCACAACCTCCTCTCAGGGAGTTGGAGAGAGCAATGAGGTCTCCCCTCAGCCTCCTCTTCTCCAGGCTAAACACCCCCAGGGCCCTCAGGCTTCTTCTCCAGCCCCTTCCCCAGCTCCGTTGCTCTTCTCTGCACTCGCTCCAGAGCCTCAACATCCTTCTGGTGGGGAGGGGCCAGAACTGACCCCAGGATTCGAGGAGCGGTCTCCCCAGGGCTGAGGCCAGAGAGACCTCCCTGGCCCTGCTGGTCACGCCGGGTCTGACCCAAGCCAAGAAGCCATTGGCTGCTGAGCTCCTGCTCTTCTGAGCCTCGTGTGAGAGGCCCCTCTGCGCCACATTCTTGGGGCCCTCTCACCTTCCAATCCCACCCAACGCAACCACAGCCTCCAGTCACAGAATCATAGAATCATGGAGTCATAGAATTATAGAACAGTTTGGGTTGGAAGGGACCTCAAAGCCCACCTAGTTCCACCCCTGCCATGGGCAGGGACACCTCCCACTAGACCAGGCTTCCCAAAACCCCATCCAACCTGTCCTTGAACACCTCCAGGGATGGGGAAGCCACAACTTCCCTGGACAACCTGTTGTGCCTTGTGGGATCCCGGCTGAAGCAGCGATCCGTAGGCGGCCACGGCTCACGGAGGGCTTGGAGGTAACGAACAGGGGTGGGAGAGCACCCGGAGAAGCCTGTGGGACCTCAAATCACGTCTCCTGGGCACCAGCGAGCACCGTGCGCACCAGGAAAGCAGCGAGAGGGAATTGGACACCAGAGGCTGCTTCCCACCGGCAACGCCGTGGTGACACGGGCCGGCTGTGCCCGCGCTGGCCAGGGTCTCGCAGGGTGGATGCGCCTTTCCAAACTCCCTTTTGTGCACATCCAAAAGCACCAGGTGAAACCACCACGTGGGGAATGTTTGAGGAGAAAGCCAAGATGACAGAGCACCCGCAGCCTCCCGGTTGAACCTCGTTTAGGACGGGGTTTGTTCAGCACAGGGACACGAGGCGTCGTCACCGGGGACCTGGAACCCCCCCCAGGGCAAGGAGCACCTGGGAACTCACCATGTTCTTCATGTCCTCGGGTCGGAGGGAGGGCAGCTGCAGCTCCAGCTGACACAGGCTCTGGAATCGCTCCAGAAAGTCTTGGAGAAGGGCTCGGGGCTCCTCCAGCAGCAGCCTGGCAAAGCGATCTGGTGGAAGCAAACGCGGGAGGCCTGAGCGGTGCCACCAGCCACCCAGCCCCTCCTCGTCCCACCGGGCGAGGGATGAGGCCAGCCAAGCCCTCCCCATCACGGCCTCCTGGCTTCTAACAGAAATCCCAGCACAGCCTTTTCCTTTGCAACCGCCCTTCCTGGTAGAGAAGACGAGATCTACCACCCTTCGAGCACCCCACATCATCCAGTCACCCCAGTCTCCTCCCAGTTAGAATCCAAAGAGGTTTTGACTGCCCTGGAGGCACGGAAAGGCTACGAGAGGCTGGCGCAGCCCAGCCTGGGGCTCAAGATCTGGGTCTCCGGCCACGGCTCAGTTGTTCGGGTGCTGAGGCTGCTCACGTGGAGAGGAGGGAGCTGGGCTCTTCTCCCAAGGGACAGGAGACAGAGGGAATGGCCTCAAGCTCCACCAGGGGAGGGTCAGGCTGGACATCAGGATGAAATATTTCACAGAAAGGGTCATTGGGCACTGGAATTGCCCAGGGAGGGGGTTGAGTCCCCTTCCCTGGAGGGGTTTAAGGGCCGGGTGGCCGAGGTGCTGAGGGACATGGGTTAGTGATTGATGGGGATGGTTGGACTCGATGATCCCGTGGGTCTTTTCCAACCCGGTGATTCTATGATTCTATGATTCTACCACCACATGCTCCATGGGACAAAAACGAGGACCGGGCCAGGCTACGAGACACCAACCTGGGCAGGGGCTGTCGGGCCAGAAGCAGAACTTCTCGTGAGCGGTGCACAAGGCCGTCTTCAGCTCCGCGCAGCGCTCCTTATCTGCAAGGCAAAGCTCCCTTCTACTCCCTGCGGAGCCACCACCTCGGGGTGCGGCTGGGAAAATCCAACCAGGAGAGGAAGGCTCCGAGGGCTTCCCTGCTCCTCCTCCTCCTCAGCGTGGCCGGGGTGACAGATGCCACCGGAGGCTGTAGGTTGGAGAGCCTGAAGTTCTCACCTCAAGCTCACCTCGCTGCACACCAAGAGGAGCTGCCACCCCTCCAGCCTCCCTGCTGGGAACCATGGAGCCACAGCGCCTGCGGCAGCGAGGGGGACGGCGAGGGCCACCAGAGCTTCTACCTCCTTGCAGCCAAAACCCCCTCCTGACCCCAAGCACAGAGAACCAGGGAATGGTTTGAGTTGGAACAGACCTCCAAGCCCATCCAGTCCCACCCCTGCCATGGGCAGGGACACCTCCCACTGGATCAGGGGCTCCAAGCCCCATCCAGCCTGGTCTTCAACACCTCCAGGGATGGGGCAGCCACCCCTGCTCTGGGAAACCTGTTCCAGGGCCTCCCCACCTTCAGCATGAAGAATTTCTTCCAATGTCTCATCTAAATCTTCTCTCCTCCAATTTAAAGCCATTCCTCCTTGCCCTGTCACTCCAGGCCCCTGGACAAAGTCCCTCCCCAGCTTTCCTGGAGCCCCTTTCCATACTGGAAGCTGCTCTAAGGTCTCCCCACAGCCTTCTCTTCTCCAGGCTGGACAACCCCAACTCTCTCAGCCTGTCCTCAGAGCAGAGGTTCTCCAGTCCTGAGATCATCTCCGTGGCCTCCCTGAGACCTGTTCCAACAGCTCCATCTCCTTCTCCTGCTGAGGATTCCAGCCCTGGCCCCAACCCTCCAGCTGAGGTCTCCCCGAGAGGAGCAGAGGGGACAATCCCCTCCCTCCCTGCTGGCCACGTTCTCTGGATGCAGCCCAGGACACGGGGGGTTTCTGGGCTGCGAGCGCACCTTGTGGCTCCTGTGGAGCTTCTCCTCCCCCAGCCCCTCAAGGTCCTTCTCCTCAAGCTGCTCCCACCACATCATCCCCAGCCTGGACTGATGCTGAGGGTTGCCCTGACCCAGGTGTAGGACCTTGCACTTCTGGTTGAACCTCACGAGGTTCTCCCAGCCCCACTTCTCCAGCCTGTCCAGGTCCCTCTGGATCCATCTCATCCTTCTGAGGTGGCACCTGCAATCTAGCTGAGGGAGTCCTCAATCGCATTATCTTTGCCATTGATGGAGACGATGGAGATGTTCAACAGCCCTGGTCCTAGTAGGGGTCCTTCTTCCAGCCTCTGGTTCCTCCAGAGCTCTGTGCACCAGCACGATTGCTGGCAGAATAATTGGCCCATGTTTTATCTGAGAAAGATGGTCTGAACTGTTTGCTGGTTGCTGAAAAGCTCCACAGGAGCCACAGCGTGCGCTCACAGCCCAGAAACCCCCCGTGTCCTGGGCTGCATCCAGAGAACGTGGCCAGCAGGGAGGGAGGGGATTGTCCCCTCTGCTCCTCTCGGGGAGACCTCAGCTGGAGGGTTGGGGCCAGGGCTGGAATCCTCAGCAGGAGAAGGAGATGGGGCTGTTGGGACGGGGCCAGAGGAGGCTCCAAGGATGATGCGAGGGCTGGAGAACCTCCCGTCCGAGGACAGGCTGAGAGAGTTGGGGTTGTTCAGCCTGGAGAAGAGAAGGCTCTGAGGAGACCTTAGGGCAGCTTCCAGAACCTGAAGGGGCTCCAGGAAAGCTGGGGAGGGATTTCTTGCAAGGTCTTGGAGTGACAGGATGAGGGGGGACGGCTTTAAATTGGAAGGGGAAGGTTTAGAGTGGACATTAAGAGGAATTTCTTCACCATGAGGATGCTGATGCACTGGCCCACGTTGCCCGGAGAAGCTGTGGCTGCCCCATCCCTGGAGGAAAAGATTTTTCACGGAAAGGGTGATTGGTCCCTGTCCGAGGCTGCCCAGGGAGGGGGTTGAGTCCCCTTCCCTGGAGGGGTTTAAGGGCCGGGTGGCCGAGGTGCTGAGGGACATGGGTTAGTGATTGATGGGAATGGTTGGACTCGATGATCCGGCGGGTCTCCTCCAACCTGGTGATTCTGTGATTCTACGAGTCAGCGTGGTGGGGTTGAGCTGATGGTTGGGCTGGGTGAGCTTGGAGAGCTTCTCCAACTCCAATGATCCCATGATTCTATGAAAAACCAGTGCTGGGCTAGGACACGGAGCTCAGTGAGGACAACCGGAGGAGGAGCCCGAGAAGGTTAAAGGGGCAGTGGAGGAGTTTGTTAATTAAATCACAGTGCAACCCCTGGAATGGACCAGCAGCCACCCACGGCCACACCAGGAAAACGCCGCGGAGGAGCAGGTGGCAGAGCACACGCCACCTGTCCCTGAAGGCACCCGGGAGGACACCAAGCTGGTGACAGGGCTGGAAACATCCTGTGAGGAGTGGCTGACAGGCGGGTTTGTCGTGTTTGGAGAGGAGAGGGGTGACCTCATGGCTCTCTGCAGCTTCCTGAGGAGGGGACGTGGGAGGGAGGTGATCTCCTCTCCCTGGGAATCACCTCCAGGACACGTGGGGCGGCTCAGAGCTGTGTCAGAGGAGGTGCAGATTGGATACCGGGAAATTTTTCTACCAGGAGGGTGATCAAACTTTGGAAGAGGCTTCCTAGAGCTGGGGTTGATGCCCAAGAGGAGGCTGAGGGGAGAGCTCATGGCTGGCTGCAACTGCCTGACAGGAGGTTGTGGAGAGGTGGGTGCTGGGCTCTTCTCCCAAGGGACAGGGGATGGATGAGAGGAAACAGCCTCAAGTTGTGCCAGGGGAGGTTCAGATTGGACATCAGGAAGAATCTCTCCACGGAGAAGGGTTCTCAGGCCCTGGGAGAGGCTGCCCAGGGTGGTGGTGGAGCCCCCAGCCCTGGAGGGGTTTAAGAGCCGTGTGGATGTGGTGCTGAGGAACGCAGTTCAGTGGGGACAGGGCAGGGTGAGGTTTGTGGCTGGACTCATTCTTAAAGGTCTTTTCCAACCCAAATAACTGTGATTCCATTCCAGCCTCTCTGCGGCAGCAGGAGCCAGAAGTTCCACCACTGGGGCTTCACTTTCACAGAACCCTAGAATCGCTTGGTTGGGAAAGACCCTTGAGATCGTCAAGTCCAACCGTCCCTGCCCACAACCGAACCACCCCTGAGCACTTCATCTTCCCAGTTTTTAAACCCACCTCTCCACAACCTCCTTCCAGGTGGTTGGAGACGATGAGGTCTCCCCTCAGCCTCCTCTTCTCCAGGATAAACAGCCCCAGGGCCCTCAGACGCCTCTCAGAACCCTTGTTCTCCAGCCCCTTCCCCAGCTCCGGTCCCTTCTCCAGATGCGCTCCAGCCCCTCAAGGTCCTTCTTGGAGGGAGGAACCCAGAACTCAATCCAAGATTTGAAATGTGACCTCCCCAGGCGCACAATCCCTGCCCTGGCCCTGCTGGCCACCCCATGGCTGATCCAAGCCCAGGGGCTGTTGGCCACCTGGGCCACTGCTGGCTTTTCAGAGAATCATAGAATAATAGAATCACCAGGTTGGAAGAGACCCACCGGATCATCGAGTCCAACCGTCCCCATCGATCACTAACCCATGTCCCTCAGCACCTCGTCCACCCGGCCCTTAAACCCCTCCAGGGAAGGGGACTCAACCCCCTCCCTGGGCAGCCTCGGACAGGGACCAATCACCCTTTCCATGAAAAAATTTTTCTTAATGTCCAGCCTGAGCCTCCCCTGGTGGAGCTTGAGGCCATTCCCTCTCGTCCTGTCCCCTGTCCCTTGGGAGAAGAGCCCAGCTCCCTCCTCTCCACAACCTCCTCTCAGGGAGTTGCAGAGAGCAATGAGGTCTCCCCTCAGCCTCCTCTTCTCCAGCCTAAACACCCCCAGGGCCCTCAGGCTTCTTCTCCAGCCCCTTCCCCAGCTTCATTGCTCTTCTCTGCACTCGCTCCAGAGCCTCAACATCCTTCTTGTGGTGAGGGGCCCAGCACTGACCCCAGGATTCGAGGAGCGGTCTCCCCAGGGCCGAGGCCAGAGGGAGAAGAACCTCCCTGGCCCTGCTGGCCACGCCGTGTCTGCTCCAAGCCAAGATGCCCTTGGCCTTCTTGGCCCCCTGGGCCCCTGCTGGCTCTTCAGAGACACCGAACCCCCAGCAACACCCAGGACGGGACTGTGGGAACTGTTCCTGCGCACATTGAGGCAGAACCCCCCGCAGATGCCACCTCCCAGCCCCGGAGATGCCGCCGCACGTACACTTGTTGAAGTCGAAGGCGAGCTGCAGGCTGACGCAGAGGAAGGCTTGGCAGCTGGAGCACTTGAGCAGGTCACACTCCACGTTGGTCCAGCCGTACCGGGCACACACCAGCGGCGACAGCTCGTGGGGCTTGCCCGCCCACTTCAGAGGGTGCTGATGTTAAGGACACAACCCAGCGAACTGGGGGTTAAACTGTGGGGGATTGGGACAGGGGCCATTGGGCCAAAGGAGGAAAGAGGGGCTGGAGAGCATCATGAGGTTCCACCAGGCCAAGGACAAGGTCCTACACCTGGGTCAGGGTTGGAATCCCTGGTTTCCATCCAGGCTGGGGATGGTGTGATGGGAGCAGCTTGAGGAGAAGGACTTGGGGGGCTGGGGGAGGAGAAGCTCCACAGGAGCCACAACGGGCGCTCGCAGCCCAGAAACCCCCCGTGTCCTGGGCTGCATCCAGAGACCGTGGGCAGCAGGGAGGGAGGGGATTGTCCCCTCTGCTCCTCTCGGGGAGACCTCAGCTGGAGGGTTGGGGCCAGGGCTGGAATCCTCAGCAGGAGAAGGAGATGGAGCTGTTGGGACGGGGCCAGAGGAGGCTCCAAGGATGATGCGAGGGCTGGAGAACCTCCCGTCCGAGGACAGGCTGAGAGAGTTGGGGTTGTGGAGAAGAGAAGGCTCCGAGGAGACCTTAGAGAGACCTTCCAGTGTGGAAAGGGGCTCCAGGAAAGCTGGGGAGGGATTTCTTGCAATGTCCTGGAGTGACAGGACGAGGGGGAATGGCTTTAAACTGGAAGTGAGAAGATTTAGATGAGAGATTGGAAGAAATTCTTCATGCTTGAGGGTGAGGAGGCCCTGGCCCAGGCTGCCCAGAGCAGGGGTGGCTGCCCCATCCCTGGAGGGGTTCCAGGCCAGGTTGGATGGGGCTTGGAGCCCCTGATCCAGAGGGAGGTGTCCCTGGGTTGGAGCTGGATGGGCTTGGAGCTCCCTTCCTCCCAACCCTCCCCGAGGCCTCTGGGCCGGTGGAGCCTGCGGAGGAGCCGCGGGAAGGGGCCACGACTCGGGGCAGGGGGTGGCTGGCGTCCCCGTGCCCCCAGGGATATGGTGAAGGTTTCCACGCGGCTGAAGAAGGCGTCCTGGCTGGTGGAATCCAGGGACGGAGCATCCCGCGGGGAAGATCCATTGGCCGACTCGGACCACGCGGCCGCGTCCTTCCTGAAGGGACCACGAGGCAGCGATCGATCGGAGCTCCTGGAGAGCTTCCACCACCAAATCCTGCCCCGACCGTGCTCTGCCCCGACACCCTCCAGCCGCCCCTCGCGAGGGCCCCGGCCTTTCAGTAATTAACCGAGAAATTAATTAAGTCCAAGGCAGCAAACGAGGCCACACGGCGGCTCCCACGACGGTGACCAGAGAGGAGGCAGGACCTCGCTCTCCATCCCCGCTGAGGCCACGTCCCCAGCATTGGGGGTCATCCCGACAGCGCATCCGTGTCTGGAACCCACACCAGTGCCTCCCAGTGCCACCAGTGACCCCCCAGCGCACACCAGTGACCCCCCAGTGCCACCAGTGACCCCCCAGCGCACCCTTTAGGGTCACAGCACCAGCACGTGTCCCGTTGGTGGCTCTCAGGCCATGGGGACACCAGGACCCGCCAGGTCACCAACCAGTCCCTGCCACCAGTGCCTCCCAGTACACACCAGTACCTCCCACTACTGCCTCCCAGTACCATTCAGGTTCGGCTACTGCCTCCCAGTGCCCCTTAGCACCTCCAGTACTTCTCAGTGACACCAGTGCTGCCTCCCAGTGCTTCCCTGCTCCCTCATAATAGCTCCCAGTCCATCCCAGTGCCCCATAACAGCTCCCAGTCCCCCCATAACCATTCCCAGTTCCTTGCAGTCCCCCAAAACCGCTGCCAGTCCCCCCCAGTTGCCCTATAACCACTGCCAGTCCCTCCCAGCTCCCCCGTAACTGCTACTAGTCCCTGCATACCTGCTCCCAGTCCCCCCACACACGCTCCCAGTCCCTCCCAGTCCCCCCATAACAGCTCCCAGTCCCCCTCCAGTTCCTCCCAGTTCCCCCATAACCGCTCCCAGTGCACCCCAGTGCTTCTGAGTCCCCCCCAGTCCCTCCATAACAGCTCCCAATCCCCCCATGCCTGCTCCCAGTCTCCCCCAGTCCCTCCATGCCCACTCCCAGTCCATCCCAGTGCTTGAGCCCCCCCTAGTCCCCCCATACCTGCTCCCAGTCCCTCCCAGTACCCCCACACCAGCTCCCAGTCCATCCCAGTGCTTGAGTCCCCCCAGTCCCCCCCACCTGCTCTCAGTCCCTCCCAACACCCCCACAGCCGCTCCCAGTCCCCCCATACCCGCTCCCAGTCCCTCCCAGTGCTTCTGAGTCCCCCTCCGTCCCTCCATATCCACTCCCAGTCCCTCCATACCCGCTCCCAGTCCCCCCACACCCACTCCCAGTCCCCCCATGCCTGCTCCCAGTCTCTCCTAGTCCCCCCAACCCCGCTCCCAGTCCCTCCATGCCCACTCCCAGTCCATCCCAGTGCTTGAGTCCCCCCTAGTTCCTTCATACCTGCTCCCAGTGCCTTCCAGTCCCCCCATAACAGCTCCCAGTCCCCCTCCAGTTCCTCCCAGTCCCCCCATACCCGCTCCCAGTGCACCCCAGTGCTTCTGAGTCCCCCCCAGTCCCTCCATACCCGCTCCCAGTCCCTCCATCCCTGCTCCCAGTGCCCCCATACCCGCTCCCAGTGCCTCCCAGTCCCTCCATGCCCGCTCCCAGTCCCTCCCAGTCCCTCCCAGTGCCTCACCCCGCCCCGGGGGCGATGCCTCCCGCGAGGAGCTCTCGGATCTGCTGGGGGGGGGCAGCGGCCATGGCGGGGGCGGGGACAGGGGGGACCCCGCCCAGTGACACCAGTGGCGCCGCCCAGGGACACCAGTGACACCAGTAACGGGGCCGGGGACACCAACGACACTTCCCACTGCTCCCAGTGACACCAGTTACAGGGCCCAGTGCTCCCAGGGACACCAGTGACACCAGTCATGAGGCCACTGACACTGCCCAGTGCTCCCAGTGACACCAGTAACGGAGCCAGGGTCACCATCGATGCCTTCCAGTGCTCCCAGGGACACCAGTAACAGGGCCAGTGCCACCAGTACTGCCTCCCAGTGCCCCTTAGTGCCACCAGTAATGCCTGCCAGTGTCCCTTGGTCCCCCCAGTGCTCCCAGTGCCACCAGTACTGCCTTGAAGTACTCCCAGTGCCACCTCCCAGTGTCCCTGAGTGCCACCAGTGCCCCCAGGGGTAGTGACGGGGACGGGGGACTGGGGGTGCGAGCTTAGAGCTCCCCCCAACAGCTCCCAGTCCCTCCCAGTGCTTCCCAGTTCCTCCATAACAGCTCCCAGTCCCTCACAGTGCTTCCCAGTTCCCCCATAGCAGTTCCCAGTGCTTCCCAGTTCCCCCACAGCAGTTCCCAGTGCTTCCCAGTTCCCCCACAGCAGTTCCCAGTGCTTCCCAGTTCCCCCACAGCAGTTCCCAGTCCCTCCCAGTGCTTCCCAGTTTCCCCATAGCAGTTCCCAGCGCTTCCCAGTTCCGCCATAACAGCTCCCAGTCCCTCACAGTGCTTCCCAGTTCCAACATAGCAGTTCCCAGTGCTTCCCAGTTCCCCCACAGCAGTTCCCAGTGCTTCCCAGTTCCCCCACAGCAGTTCCCAGTCCCTCCCAGTGCTTCCCAGTTTCCCCATAGCAGTTCCCAGCGCTTCCCAGTTCTGCTGTAACAGCTCCCAGTCCCTCCCAGTGCTTCCCAGTTCCAACATAACAGCTCCCAGTCCCTCACAGTGCTTCCCAGTTCCCCCACAGCAGTTCCCAGTGCTTCCCAGTTCCCCCACAGCAGTTCCCAGTCCCTCTCAGTTCTTCCAAGTGTCCCCATAACAGTTCCCAGTGCTTCCCAGTTCCCCCATAAGAGCTCCCAGTCCCTTCCAGTGCTTTCCAGTTCCCCCATAACAGCTCCCAGTCCCCCCCAGTGCTTCCCAGTTCCCCCATAACGGCTCATAGTCCCTCCCAATTCTTACCAGTGTCCCCCACAACAGTTCCCAATGCTTTGCAGTTCTTCCCAGTTCCCCCATAACAGTTCCCAGTGCTTCCCAGTTCCTCCATAAGCGCTCCCAGTCCCTCCCAGTGCTTCCCAGTGTCCCTCACAATAGTTTCCAGTGCTTCCCAGTGCCACCAGTTCCTCCATAACAGCTCCCAGTCCCCCATAGCAGTTCCCAGTGCTTCGCAGTGCTTCCCAGTCCCCCCATAGCAGTCCCTAGCGCTTCCCAGTTCGCTCATAACACCTCCCAGTGCTTCCCAGTTCCTCCATAACAGCTCCCAGTCCCTCCCAGGGCTTCCCAGTGTCCCCCACAACAATTTCCAGTGCTTCCCAGTGCCACCAGTGCCACCAGTTCCTCCATAACCACTCCCAGTCCCTCCCAGTGCGTCCCAGTCCCCACCCAGCCAGTCCCAGTGCTTCCCAGCGCCACCAGTTCCCCCCCACACAGAGCCGCAGGAGACTCGGGACAAGCCCGTTCGCTCTTTCCGCGCTCGATTGCTCCCGCCTGCCTCCTGCTCGATGCTATCTCCCGCACCGCTCTCGACGCATCCTCCCTGCCGCCGGCCAAGAATCCCGCGCCCCATTGGCCGCGGCCGCGAGCGCTCGGCGCTGATTGGCTGACGGGAAGCCCAGGCGCTGATTGGCCTTGTGGGCGGGGCTATAAATGACTGACAGCTCAAAGACGGCGCTGATTGGCCTGGAGGGCGGGGTTCCGGATGATTGACAGTTAAAAGGAAGCGCTGATTGATCGATAGTGCGGGGCCCGGCGCTGATCGGCTTCCGGGGGGCGGGGCCTGGCGGCGCCGGGGCGGAAGCGGCCATGGCGGCGGCCCGGGAGGGCGGCGGGGAAGGGGCCGGCGAGGGCCCGGGAGGCGGCGGCCTCGGCCTCAACCGCTTCGTGCAGCTGCCGGGGAGGCCGCGATCGGCGGGTGAGTGGTGGGGCGGAGACGGAGACCCCCGGGAGATTTTGGGGGAGGGGGGGGTGTCCCATGGACACGGGGTGGGGGTCACCCTGTCCTCAGGGCCTCGGGGGGCCCCATGGAGTCAGGATGGGGGTCACCCCCTCCCCAGGATATTTGGGGCCTGGGGTCCCCGTGGACACGCGAAGGGGCTGGAGGAGGAGAAGCTCGTCAGGAACCAGCAACGTGCGCCCCGAGCCCAGAAATCCCCCTGGGGTGCATCCAGAGCCGTGGGACCAGCAGGGACGGGGGGGGATTGTCCCCTCTGCTCCGCTCTGTGAGACCTCAGCTGGAGCCCGTGTCCAGTTCTGGAATCCTCAGCACGGAAAGGAGGTGGAACTGCTGGTATGAGTCCAGAGGAGGCCACGGAGATGATGCAAGGGCTGGAGAACCTCTGCTCTGAGGAAAGGCTGGGAGAGTTGGGGTTGTCCAGCCTGGAGAAGACAAGGCTGTGGGGAGACCTTAGAGCAGCTTCCAGTATGGAAAGGGGCTCCAGGAAAACTGGGGAGGGGCTTGTGGTCAGTGAGTAAAGGGACAGGATGAGGAGGGGCCTCTTGGCTCTCCATCCATGGATCCAGGTCCCTCTGCAGATCCTCCTGCCCTCCAGCCATGGATCCAGGTCCCTCCGCAGATCCTCCTGCCCTCCAGCCATGGATCCACATCCCTCTGCAGATCCTCCTGCCCTCCAGCCATGGATCCAGAGCCCTCTGCAGATCCTCCTGCCCTCCAGCCATGGATCCAGATCCCTCTGCAGATCCTCCTGCCCTCCAGCCATGGATCCAGATCCCTCTGCAGATCCTCCTGCCCTCCAGCCCTGGATCCACATCCCTCTGCAGATCCTCCTGCCCTCCAGCAGATCAACAGTTCTACCCAGCTCCATGTCACCCGTGAACTCCATAAGGATCCTCAGTCCCCTCACCCAGAGTGGCCGATCGTGTTGTGATATTGGTTTTACCCTTTCGCCCAGTGCTGAGGGCAGGAACTTCCCGACTGCTGCTATTTGTAGACGGAATATCCGCCCTTCCTGTGGGTTCCCACACTATGCCAGGCGCCCAGTGGCACCTTAATTCCTTCACTTTCTTCCCCTCTTTTCGAGCCAGCGCTTATCATTTTGCTGAGCCGGGATGGCTTTGAGATGCAGTTATTACTGGAAACAACCCAAATCTGTCCGAACTCCCCCACGAGGAGTTGGTCTGAACCCCACTTCACTGTGGACAAGGATTGGAGCTTGAAGCATCAGCAGAAGGGGTGAAGCAAAGCTGCTTGTGCTCAGTTAAACTTCATTATTCGGCCTGGACAAGGCCTTTATTTCTCCATTGCTGCTGGGAAGAGGCTCCGTGCCCCGTGTTGTTGTGCTGAGCATCTGATTCACTGCTGGCAGTTGTAGGAGGCTCTGAGAAGAAAACTCTGTGTGTCGTGATGCAAGAAAACTCTGTGTGTCGTGATGCGATGGTCACTGGGTGCGGTGAAGAGCGTACACGAGCCGTAGGAGCAGGCAGGTGGTGGATTTTGCTGCTTGGTTGGCGTGAGGGGTCTTCTAGCATCTTGTTTTATTGGTTTTCTTGATTTGCTCGTTATTGTCTGCAGAACCAAAGCGAGCTTGAGGTGGAACAAGCAGAAGATGCCAGTCATAGAATCGTTAAGGTTGGAAAAGACCTCTAAACTCATCAAATCCAATCACCAACACAAGCCCACGTGCCAACTAGACCGTGTTGGGGCTTGGAGCCCCTGATCCCGTGGGAGGTGTCCCTGCACATGGCAGGGGTGGAACTGGATGGGTTTGGAGGTCCCTTCCAACCCAAACCATTCTGTGATTCTATGAAATCTGCTGCAAGGAACATCAGAGGTGGAGTTGGAGAGGACCTCTGGCTTTCAGGATTGCCCTGTGGAAGGATTGTCATGTTGTGACCTGCAGGGAGGTCTGCCCGGGCTGGGGGGGACACAAATGAGATGGAGGCCCACAGAGGCTCTTCCCATTCCTTCTCGGAGAGGTGGATCTCTTGATATGGAGCCGTTTCCTCCTTGCTGCGGACAGAATAGTTTGAGTTGGAAGGGACCTTAAAGTACCAACCCTCCTGCAATGTGGAGGGACTCGTCCCACTCGATCAGGTTACCCAAGGCCCCATCCAGCCTGGCCCCGCACCCCTCCAGGGATGGGGCAGCCACAGCTTCTCTGGGCACCCTGGGCCAGGGCCTCCCCGCTCTTAAAATGAAGAAATTCTGCCTTAAATCCAGTCTCAATTGATCCTTCTCCAGTTTATCCCCATTGCCCCTCGTCCTGTCCCCACAAGCCTTTGTAAACAGCCCCTCCCCAACTTTCCTGGAGCCCCTTCAGGTACTGGAAGCTGCTCTAAGGTCTCCTGGGAGCCTTCTCTTCTCCAGGCTGAACAACCCCAACTCTCTCAGCCTGTCTTCACACAGGAGGTTCTCCAGCCCTTGGATCATCCTTGGAGCCTCCTCTGGCCCCGTTCCAACAGCTCCATCTCCTTCTCCTGCTGAGGATTCCAGAACTGGCTACAATCCTCCAGCTGAGGTCTCCCCGAGAGGAGCAGAGGGGACAATCCCCTCCCTCCCTGCTGGCCACGCTGCTTTTGATACAGGCCAGGACACGGGTGGCTTCAGGAGCTCATGTTGAGCTTCTCATCGACCAGCACCTCTAACTCCTCCTCAGGGCTGCTCTCAATCACACCATCACCCTTCGTGTACTAAATTTGGGGATTGCCCTGACCCAGGTGTAGGACCTTCCCCTTGGCCCCGTTGAACCTCATGAAGCTCACGCAGCCCCACTTCTCCAGCTTGCTTCCCTGCAGATGAACACCGCTCTCGTTGGAGCCGCGCCGCAGCAATCCTGAGCTTGGCTGTGCTGACATCTCCCTGAAGCTCTTTTCACCTTCTCTTTTTGCTGCAGGCCATAGGTCTCCCCCGGCAAGGAGCGGCCATCGCTGTGTGGCCGATAATGCCAACCTGTATGTGTTTGGGGGCTACAATCCCGACTACGACGAGTCGGGTGGGCCAGAGAATGAGGACTACCCGCTCTTCAGGGAGCTCTGGAGGTACAACTTCGCCACGGACACCTGGCATCAGATGGGCACGGAAGGCTACATGCCGAGGGAGCTGGCCTCCATGTCACGTACGTATGGAAATTCAATTCCTGCGCGCCGGCTCGTCACGCGATGTTAATCGGTGCCCCTGGTGGAATGCAAAACTGGGCAAGGACTGGGAAATCTGGATCATGTTTCCAACCCTGAACACAGGCAGGGCCTGAATTCATGGGTTTGGTGGTTCTTCTTTCCTGTTTTGCTCTGATTGAGGCAGAAGGAAAGAAAATTTCAAGTGGAGAACAAGTCTTACGAGGAGCAGCTGAGCGAGCTGGGATTGTTTAGTCTGTATAAGAGGAGGCTGAGGGGAGAGCTCATTGCTCTCTACAACTACCTGAAAGGAGGTTGTGGAGAGGAGGGAGCTGGGCTCTTCTCCCAAGGGGCAGGGGACAGGACGAGAGGGAATGGCCTCAAGCTCCACCAGGGGAGGGTCAGGATGGACAGCAGGAGGAAATATCTCATGGAAAGGGTCATTGGGCACTGGAACAGGCTGCCCAGGGAGGGGGTTGAGTCACCATCCCTGGAGGAGTTTAAAAGACAGGTAAACGAGGTGCTCAGGGACACGGTTTAGGGGCAGATAGGAATGGTTGGACCCGATGATCCTGGAGGCCTTTTCCAACCTGGTGATTCTATAATAAGCGCGAGAGCTGGTCTTGAGGTGTGCGAGGAATGTGCGAGGCAGCTGAGCTTTGAGCAGCTCCAGCTCAGCACAATCAGATATCGCGAAGCAGCCGAAAATAGATCTCTTTGTTCACTGGCCGTCGTTAAAAGCCATCCAGTTGCCATGGTTTTAGTTTTCATTCTTTCCCTTTTAGAGCATTTCAAAGCCATAAATATGTGGTGTGAATCGCAGGGTGTTCGAAGCGCTGCCTGCCGTCTCCAGAGTGCAGAGTCGTTCTGTTTTACTGCGTCTCACGGCACAGGCCTTACGAGGAGCGGCTGAGAGAGCTGGGGGTGTTTAGCCTGGAGAAGAGGAGGCTGAGGGGAGACCTCATTGCTCTCTCCAACTCCCTGAGAGGAGGTTGTGGAGAGGAGGGAGCTGGGCTCTTCTCCCAAGGGCCAGGGGACAGGACGAGAGGGAATGGCCTCAAGCTCCACCAAGGGAGGCTTAGGCTGAATATTAGGAAAAAATTTTCCCGGAAAGGGTGATTGGTCCCTGTCCGAGGCTGCCCAGGGAGGGGGTTGAGTCCCCTTCCCTGGAGGGGTTTAAGGGACGGGTGGACGAGGCACTGAGGGACATGGGTTAGTGATCGATGGGAATGGTTGGACTCGATGATCCGGTGGGTCTCTTCCAACCTGGTGATTCTATGATTCTGTGATTCCATGAAATCTCTCTGCTCTCCCTCTCTCGTAGTGGTGCTGCACGGCAACAACCTGCTCGTCTTCGGGGGCACCGGGATCCCCTTTGGGGAGAGCAATGGCAACGACGTCCACGTCTGCAACGTCAAGTACAAAAGATGGGCTCTGCTCAGCTGCCGAGGAAAGAAACCCAACCGGATCTACGGCCAGGTACGATGGGCAGCCCTCGGGGCGCTGAGCGTTCCCTCAGGCGCTGCGGGGTCCCAGGGCACAGAGATCTCTGCCCTGACCGGGCTTGGTTTCTGTGTGCGTGTTTCTAACTGGTTTCTCTGTCACCTTCCAGGCCATGGCCATCATCAATGGCTGCTTGTATGTCTTTGGAGGAACAACCGGCTACGTTTACAGCACCGACCTCCATAAGCTGGACCTCAACACCAGGGAGTGGATCCAGCTGAAGCCAAACAACATGTCCTGTGACATGCCCGAGGAGAGGTGAGGAGCGGGGTGGCCTTGGAGAGCGTTCACACCACCTTCACTGGGCCTGAGGAGCTGAGAGGCCGCGGATGGGATACGGGGCACTCGGAGCAGGGTTTGTAGTGATGGACCTCGCACAGCCGGAGCGCTGGGAGGCTGCGGGCAGGGGGATGTGGGGATGGAAACGGGCTGTTGGATCAAGGAGTGAGGGGATAGGACGAGGGCAACAGGTTTGAGCTGAAAGAGGGGAGATTGAGATGAGATCTTAGGGAGAAATGTTCTCCTGGGAGGCCCTGGCCCAGGTTGCCCAGAGAAGCCGTGGCTGCCCCATCCCTGGAGGGGTTCAAGGCCAGGCTGGATGGGGCTTGGAGCCCCTGATCCAGTGGGAGGTGTCCCTGCCCATGGCAGGGGTGGGACTGGATGAGCTCGGAGGTTCTTTCCAACCCAGACTGTTCCATGATTCTGTGAAGCCTCTGCCAGGACCCTGCTCTGGGCTGTGTGGTGCCAGGGCAGCGCTGGGGACCTGGGGCCACCGAGGTTGGTCTGTCCAGAAGAGAGGAAGAGCCTGGCGGGTCCCTGTGTCCTGTTCTGTAGCGAGACACGGAGAAAGGAGGGCTGGGACATCAGTCTGTGACCAGCTTATTGAGTGAAGGGGCCAGAGTATGGATGTCCATCATGGTGCTCTGTGAACCATCGTTCTTAAGGCTGGTTATGCTCTAATCTCAGAAAATGTCTTTCAAGCTTCTGGGAAGCTGCTTACATTGTTTGTGAGGGCTTCCACATCTTCTGAAAGTTCCCAGCCTGAGAGGCTGACGCAGCGCGGCCAGGCTTGGGATCCCTGCTTGAACCCCTCCAATTTGATATCGTTTTCCAGAAGGCTTTGTTGTTGCTCACTCACGCCAACTCCTTGTGCTGCTTAAATGTCCTTCTTTGCACCTTCAGGTACAGGCATGAGATTGCACACGACGGTCAACGGATTTATATCCTGGGAGGTGGAACTTCCTGGACAGCATATTCCTTAGATAAGGTGAGGCGATCGGAAACCCAGGGGGCTTCCGTGGATAGGAGCTTTTCCTCAGGGAAGCATAACCAGCGCAGTCGTTTCATCTGCCCTTCTCTGGAGAGCTTGGTGAAAGCAGCATGACCAGGAGCAGGTTCTCCTCTTTCTGTAAGCAGCAGTGTTGTCACAAACGTGTCCTGCTGGCTTATAAATGGTGAATCCAGTGGAATCATGGAATTGCTTGGTTGGAAAAGACCTTTGAGATCATTGAGTCCAACCGTCCCAGTCCACTGCTGGATCATCCCTGAGCACCTGGTCTGCTTGGCTTTTAAAGCCCTCCAGGGATGGGGACTCCACCACTGCCCAGGGCAGCCTCTGCCAGGGCCTGAGAACCCTTTTTGTGGAGAGACTCTTCCTGATGTCCAATCTGAACCTCCCCTGGCACAACTTGAGGCTATTTTCTCTCATCCCATCCCCCGTCACTTGGGAGAAGAGCCCAGCACCCACCTTGCTCCAACCTCCTGTCAGCAGTTGCAGATAGCGATGAGGTCTCCCCTCAGCCTCCTCTTCTCCAGGCTAAACACCCCCAGGGCCCTCAGGCTTCTTCTCCAGCCCCTTCCCCAGCTCCGGTCCCTTCTCCAGACGCGCTCCAGCCCCTGAAGGTCCTTCTTGGAGCGAGGGGCCCAGAACTGAGCCCAGGAGTCGAGGGGCGGCCTCCCCAGCACCGAGTCCAGGGGCACAATCCCTGCCCTGCTCCTGCTGGCCACGCTGTTTCTGGAACAGGCCAGGATGCCACTGGCCTTCTTGGCCACCTGGGCCACTGCTGGATCGTGTTGAGCTGCTGTCAACAACACCCTCAGGTTCTTCTCCTCCAGGCAGCTTTCCAGCTGCTCTTCCCCACATCTGGAGCTGCTCGGGGTTGTTGTGTCCAAGTGCAGGACCTGCCACTTGGCCTGGCTGAACCTCATCCCGTTGGTCTCAGCCCATGGATCCAGCCTGGCCAGGTCCCTCTGCAGGTCCTCTCTATGCTCAGGTAGATCAACACTCCCACCCATCTTAGTGTCATCTGCAAACTGACTGTGGGAGCACTCGATCCCCTGTCACTGATAAAGCCGTCAAGCAGAACTGGCCCCGGTGCGGAGCCCTGGGGACCCTGGTTGTGACCGGCCACCGGCTGGGTTGAGCTCTGTTCACCATATCCCATTCCACCCGTGTTTTATCCAGTGAAGCCCCTCCACGCCGTGAGCCGCCAGCTCCTCCAGGAGAACGCTGGGGGTGAGACCGTGTCCTCTCCCTTCACATCAGCTTTCGTTCCCTCTCGTGGTGATCCCTTATCCCGTGTAATCTGGGGAGGGAAGAGTGTGTTCCTCTCGCAGGCTGCTCTGATAAACGAGGAGACTTCAAACAGCGCTCTGCTTCCAAAACATGTTGAGATCCTGCAGTTAATGTGATTTTTTTCTCTCTCCGTTCCTTGTACTTCTTTTCTCGTTCGGTGGAAGGGATATTTCTGAGTACTTAGGAGAGCTGGAGGGTTTGGGTTTCAATTGGTTTGGTTTCTCAAAAGCAATTTCCCTTTTCTTCAGCTGTGGGGCTCAAACAGCAGAGCCTGTGGGGAGAGTCTGGTGAGCTGGTTCTCTTCAAGGGTTGGATGGGGCTTGGAGCCCCTGATCCGGTGGGAGGTGTCGCTGCCCATAGACGGAGTGGGACTGGCTGGGCTTTGAGGTCCCATTCCATGATTCTGTGCTTTCACGCTGCCTCCCATTAGCTTGGGGTGGTTTTTGTACTTCATTAAAAAGCGGCGTTGTTTCAAGCCTCTCCCTGGGTCAGAGCCTGTCCCCGTGTCCCCACGGCGCTGCGAGAGCTGGGAGGGACTCACGGCTCCTCTTTGTCCCTTCAGATCCACGCCTACAACCTTGAAACCAACACCTGGGAGGAAATCGCCACGAAGCCTCATGAAAAAGTTGGTGAGTCTGGAATTTCATCTACCGTCCCCTGTAAACCAGCGAGCGACCAGTGGTCTTGCAGGTTCGGTTTCCTGGAAGGTTTTTTCATCACCTCCTTGTTGTACAGGACGTGACTTAACGCTGGCTTTGAGGTTCTGCTTGTAGAGCTGCAGCAGGGAGGACGAACCCACCTGAGACCTTTCTAGCAGTCTGGCTTCTCTCCCTCCCTGATGGGAGAGGTGGTAGGGGCTGTTTCTCCTCCCAGAAGAAGACACACATCATCTCTTCCCCTCTGAGCAACCACGTGCCAAGCTGGGTAGCAGCAAGCGTTTCCCTGAAACCCAGAGCAGAGGAAAGAGCCGGAGTGGGGTGGGGATGAGATCCCAGCACGTTTCTTCCTTCTCTGGAGGGCAAACAGGAGTCGGGCCCTCTGGAAGAGCCACGTGCTGGATTGGAGATGTCATCCCTGTGAGTGTAGGAAAGCAGAACCCCCTTACAAGCCAGCCACGTGCCTCCTCTCCGGGGCGCTGTCTTCAGATACAATCACTGCTTGCCAAGGCGCTTTAAAGCAACCATAATTGATTCTTTTTCTTATTCTCCTCAGGCTTCCCGGCAGCCAGAAGGTGCCACAGCTGCGTTCAGATCAAAAATGGTAAGATCTGCCTCTTGAAACTTGGTGTTTCTCAGATTGAGATACTGGGGTTCTTTAAAAGATGGGTTGATTAGGGGTGGTCTGGTTCAGTAGTGGACAGCGACGGTTGGACTCCATGATCTCACAGGTCTTTCCCAACCGAGTGATTCTGTGATTGTGGAAGAGGATTTTTCTCTTGTTAAAAGGCCTTAAGCTGCCCAGCTGGCCCCACTCTTCATAGAATCATAGGATGGTTTGGGTTGGGAGAGACCTTAAAATTCATCCCATACAACCCTCCAGCAGTGAGCAGGGACACCTCCAACTCCATCAGTTTGCTCCAAGCCCCATCCAACCTGGCCTTGAATGTTTCCAAGGATGAGGCATCTGCAGCTTCTCTGGGCAACCTGGGCCTCCCTCAATGTAAAAAATTTCCTTCTAGTATCCAGCCTAACCTCACCTCTTCTAGCTTAAAACCATCTCTCCTTGTCCTATTGCTACAGGCCCTGCTAAAAACCTTTTCCTCATCTTTCTTATCAGGTGGATTATGAGGCTGTAGCAGAACTAGCACCCGAATCTTTGCATTCCCTACTAAAATGAAGGTGTTTTGTAGGTCAGGAGCTCCATGGAGCTTAGTAGAATCATGGCATAGAATCATAGATTAGTTTGGGTTGGAAGGGGCCTGAAGATCACCCAATTCCAAGCCATGTGCTGATCCCTCCCATGGGATCAGGGGCTCCAAGCTCCATCCAACCTGGCCTTGAACCCCTCCAGGGATGGGGCAGCCACCACTTCTCTGGGCAACCTGGGCCAGGGCCTCCCCTCCCTCAGCGTGAAGAATTTCTTACTTATGTCCAGTCTAAGTCTTCCCTCTTCCAATTTAAATCCATTCCCCTCATCCTGTCACCCCAGACCTTTGGAGAAAGCCCCTCTCCGGCTTTTCTGGAGAGCTGGAGCCCCTCTGCTCTCAGGACAGGCTGGGAGAGTTGGGGTTGTTGAGCCTGGAGAAGAGAAGGCTGGGGGGAGACCTTAGAGCAGCTTCCAGTGCTGAAAGGGGCTCCAGGAAAGCTGGGGAGGGGCTCGTGATCAGGGAGTGCAGGGAGAGGACGAGGGGAACGGTTTTGAGCTGCAAGAGGGGAGCTTGAGATGAGATCTTAAGGAGAAACGTTCTGTGAGGGTGGGGAGGCCCTGGCCCAGCTTGTCCAGAGAAGCTGTTTCTTCCCCCTTCCCTTGGAGGTGTTGAAGGCCAGGTCGGATGGGGCTTGGAGCCCCTGATCCCGTGGGAGGTTTCCCTGCCCGTGGGGTGGAATTGGTGGTGTTTAAAAGGTCCCTTCCAGCCCAGACTGTCCCATGATCCAGTGAGCTGTCTCTGTGCTGGTGATCACTGGGCTGGAACTGATCTGGGAGGTTCTGAGAGCTCGTGGTGAGGTGAGCGTGAGTCCTAAAACTTCTGCCGAGGTTTCCTTTACTCCGTTCCCTGTGTGTTCTGCGATTGCTGGATGAAGGCAGGCCTGGACTGGAAGCCCCGTGGGTTTCCTCTCTTACAGACGTATTCGTTTGTGGTGGCTACAACGGAGAAGTGATCCTGGGAGACGTTTGGAAGCTGAACCTGCAGACGTTCCAGTGGATCAAGCTCCCTGCGGCCATGCCGGAACCCGTGTACTTCCACTGTGCTGCTGTCACGCCGGTGAGTGACTCATCCTTCCCTTCGTAGCTGAACTTCAAGGTGTCCATCCCAGTGCTCTGGCCCTGGGTGGGTTGCCAGTAGAGCTAAGCTAACGTTCCCGAGGAGGTGAGCACTGCTGCGACGTCTTTAGGGAGGCTGAGGGCTGATGGGAGGTCACAGCATCGACACCTTGCACTCCTGCAGCAGGTCAGAGCGGGTGGCACTCAGAATATTTTGCTTTTTAAAAGCAACGATGGGGGATTTTAGCTTTTAAACTGCATCCAGGGAGTAATTCTGTGCGCGGACAGCAAAAACCCACAAGTACTCCCCCAAGTAAAGTGGATTTGGCCTACTGAGAGCAGCCAGGGTTGAACGATCAGGAGGGAGCAGCCGGCTTTGGAAAGTGCTGCCCCCGGATCCTGGAATGGTCTGGGTTGGAAGGGATCTCCAAGCCCATCCATCCCACCCCCTGCCATGGGCAGGGACACCTCCCATGGGATCGGGGGTTCCAAGCCCCATCCAGCCTGGCCTTGAACCCCTCCAGGGATGGGGCAGCCACGGCTTCTCTGGGCAACCTGGGCCTCCCCACCCTCAGCTTGAAGAATTTCCTTGTAATGTCCAGTCTTAATCTTCCTCCTTCCAATTTAAAGCCATTCCCCCTCATCCTGTCACTCCAGGCCCTTGGCAAAAGCCCCTCCCCAGCTTTCCTGGAGCCCCTTTCCACACTGGAAGCTGCTCTAAGGTCTCCCCCCGGCCTTCTCTTCTCCGGGCTGGACACCTCCAACTCTCCCAGCCTGTCCTCAGAGCAGAGGTGCTCCAGCCCTCAAATCATCTCCATGGCCTCCTCTGGACTCATTCCAGCAGTTCCAGGTCCTTCTTCTGCTGGGGATTCCAGAGCTGGATTTAGTCTCCAGGTGGGAGATGGGGTTGGTTTGGTCGTAAGAGCCAACATCACCGGGTTTGGAGATGGTTCAATGCACAGGTTTTCTGGGAAGCCGCAGGCCTGACAAAGGTGTTTCCCTCGATGCCTGCAGGAAGAGAAAGCAAAGCCCTTCTCAAGACGGACCAGCAGCTGAGCTCTCCCTGCCTCTCTGTGCTCCCGTGATTCCTGGCGCACCCCTGCGCGAGGCCGAGCTGGGAGGGTTGGGCTCGTTCAGCCTGGGTTCTGAATTAATTTATTAATGCTTTGCCGCACTCCCAGTATTGATTTCTTGGGGTAGAATTCACCCAAAATCCAGAGCAGAGGACTCTGAAGCGGCAGATCCGGGCTTGAGGATCCTTCAGCCGTGCCGTTTCCTCCCCGCGGCCGTGAGAGGATCCTGGGGTGACGGGCTCAGGCGGTGACGCTGCTGTCACCAGCGTGTAAAGGTGTGCGAGATGAATCTCGCTCTGTGATCGTCCAGCTGGGAATCTGGAGAGCCAAAGCTTTGGTTTTCCTCGCTGCTCAGCCCCTCATGCTGTGTCAGCTCAGTCTGTAACCCCCGCCCTCTGTCTTTTCCCCTCCAGGCCGGCTGCATGTACGTTCACGGAGGGGTGGTCGACATCCACGAGAACAAACGGACTGGCTCGCTCTTTAAAATGTGGCTGGTGGTGCCCAGCCTGCTGGAACTGTCCTGGGAGAAGCTCCTCGAGTATTTCCCTCACCTTGCGACTCTCTCCCGCTCTCAGCTCTTGCACCTCGGACTGACGCAGGGACTCGTCGAGCGACTAAAGTGAGGAGCCCGCGTGCTTCCGTCCGGGACGCAGAACATTGCAGGAGCCCTCTTCCACCCCTTATTTATGGATTCCATGGATGGTCTCATTAAAACAATGGAGGAACCCGCTCAACGCCTTACTCTGCAAATGCATCGATGCCTTTCTAGGAATTTTTACTTTAAGTTGTTGAAAAATCAACTTTTAATTTATCTCTGAATGACACTATTACTCGGAAATGCTCTCTGGGACGAATCCATAACATCCGAGCCGGCAAATCCTCATCAGCGCTTGCTTGCAGCTTCACGGAGGAGCAGCGGGAGCTTGGTGAGCACCCGAGCTCGTGTTTACACGCGGCGCATCGGGCTCGGGGCTCCCACGAGACCCGTTCTGCTTGGGGTGCTCCCCGCTAACGCCCAGCCGAGCTCTCCCGCTGTCACAGCGAGAGCTCCTGCTGCTCGAAGGCTTCGCATGCGTTTCCCGGGCACGTTCCCACCTCTCGCTGAGCTTCCGAAGGCGGCTGGAACGTCGCGCGGGGCGGTGAGCGAAGCTTCGCCTCAGCAGCTGCTCTGGGGCCGCGTTCCTCACCTTTTCATATTGAAAGGTTCGCTTGGAAGATACTGGTGACAAGTTGCCACTCAATGGACTACTGTGTAGTTTGCTCCGGGTGGTGACTGGGGAGGGAAAGAGCTTTTGCTGAGCCTTTTTAACCCTTTCTGCTCACGTCAACTGCAAAAAAACCATGTCGCCCTGTAGATTTCAGAGCCGTCCTCTTTAAATCCACAGCATTTTCTGGCATGTCCTGTGAGCCACCTGTGCCAGCTCAGTCCTGGTCGTCATAAGCCTTGGCAGCCCCCAGCTCTCTGTGTTTGGGCTGGTTTCCAGCTCGGAGCCAGCAGGGCATGAAGCCTTTGCTCCTGGAGAGCGCTAGCATCCCGTTTCCAGCCCTTCCAAGCCTCCGTGGCAGCTCCCTGCAGCCTCTCCCGGCTCCGGGTGAGCCCCAAGCCTGCTGGCAACATCTCTTTGGGAAGGGCTCCCTGCTCTGTGCCCCTGGCTCACGGTGTCCTCCTCCGTAGGACCACGCTGAGCTTTTTCTCCAGCTCCTTGTGGCTTGAACTGGGTGGCTCTCGCTCTTCCTGAATGTCCGCATTTAATCTTTGCCTTCTGGGCTCCAGTTCTGCTGGGACCTTTGGACCGGAGCAGCCTGGACGTACACGAGCTGGTTCTTCCCATTCTTCTGTCATCACCAAGGCAAATATTAAACCATCCGAGCCTGGAGCTCCCGTCCAGCAGATTCCTTAAGCTCTTAAGTCTTTCCTTGCTCTGTAGCCTTGTGGGGGCAGCCAGGAGCTTCCCCCCCGTGATGTGATCACAGGGAAGGAGGTGGTGGGGGCTGGTTTGAGAACAACACTGAACTGGGCGGAAGGGTTGATCTGCTGGAGGGCAGGAGGCTCTGCAGAGGGACCTGGCCAGGCTGGATCCATGGGCTGAGACCAACGGGAAGAGGTTCAACAAGGCCAAGGTCCAGATCCTGCACTGGGGACACAACAACCCCGAGCAGCTCCAGGCATGGGGAAGAGCAGCTGGGAAGCTGCCTGGAGGAGAAGAACCTGAGGGTGTTGTTGACAGCAGCGGAACATGATCCAGCAGTGTCCCAGGTGGCCAAGAAGGCCAGTGGCATCCTGGCCTGTTCCAGAAACAGTGTGGCCAGCAGGAGCAGGGCAGGGATTGTGCCCCTGGACTCGGTGCTGGGGAGGCCGCACCTCAACTCCTGGGCTCAGTTCTGGGCCCCTCGCTCCAAGAAGGACCTTGAGGGGCTGGAGCACGTCTGGAGAAGGGAACGGAGCTGGGGAAGGGGCTGGAGAATCACAGAATCACGAATTTGGAAAAGACCCTCAGGATCCTGAAGTCCAACCATCCCCATCAATCACTAACCCATGTCCCTCAGCACCTCGTCCACCCGGCCCTTAAACCCCTCCAGGGAAGGGGACTCAACCCCCTCCCTGGGCAGCCTCGGACAGGGACCAATCACCCTTTCTGGGAAATATTTCCTCCTCGTGTCCATCCTGAGCCTCCCCTGGTGGAGCTTGAGGCCATTCCCTCTCGTCCTGTCCCCTGGCCCTTGGGAGAAGAGCCCAGCTCCCTCCTCTCCACAACCTCCTCTCAGGGAGTTGCAGAGAGCAATGAGGTCTCCCCTCAGCCTCCTCTTCTCCAGCCTAAACACCCCCAGGGCCCTCAGGCTTCTTCTCCAGCCCCTTCCCCAGCTCCGTTGCTCTTCTCTGCACTCGCTCCAGAGCCTCAACATCCTTCTGGTGGGGAGGGGCCCAGCACTGACCCCAGGATTCGAGGAGCGGTCTCCCCAGGGCCGAGGCCAGAGGGAGAAGAACCTCCCTGGCCCTGCTGGCCACGCCGGCTCTGCTCCAAGCCAAGATGCCCTTGGCCTTCTTGGCCCCCCGGGCCCCCGCTGGCTCCTGTTCAACCAACAGCCCCAGGTCCTTCTCCTCCAGGCACTTTCCAGCCAGCCTTCTCCTAGTCTGGAGCTGCTCGGTGTTGTTGTGCCCCAAGCGCAGGACCCGCTGCTGCCTGGGATGGGGATGTCAGGATGGAGAAAGCCACCTCAGAGCAGGGTTTTGGGGGGTGGCTCTGCTGCTGTCACCCCCGAGCAGAGCAGCTCAGGACAATGAAGACCTCGTTGGGGTGTCCTTGCAGCCACCAGTGGCCACGGCCCCTCAGTGGTGGCCCTGCCACACTTTCCCAGGTGCCAGGGCTGGGTCCATCTCCAGAAGTCTGGAGCAGCTCTCACTTGAGGGTGATGGTTTCTGTTTAGCTTCAACCATCATCTCCCACCCTCCCATCCCTCGCTTTTCCCTCTCCCACCGCCCTGTGCTGCCATCAGTCACCTCCACCTGCTCACGCAGGACCCTCCCCCCCAGCTTCTGGGATGTTCTCCCGTATCAGTGATCTACCAGGAAAAAACTTGATTAAGCAGCATCATTAATTGCTAATGAGCAGCTCCCTCCTCAAGGAAGGAGAGGGATCTTGGCCTGGCTTATTCCAGGCTGTTCCAAGTCTCATCCTGTTTCTCTGGTGACAGTGAGACCTGGAGTGGAGACCATACAAACCTTGTAGAGTCAGCAATCCCTACGCAGGCTGCGAGTGCTCCCTTCCCGCGTTCACGCCGGAGCCGGTGCCCGAGGAGTCAAGGAGGGCGGAGGGGAGCAGGTGTCATGGCGCTGGTGTCAATGGATCAGACCATAGTTTGCTTTCGAGTTGGGTTTTGGTTGTTTTTAAAGCTCTGATAATAAATCGGTCCAAGCACCCGCATTGTCCTCACAGGTTGGTGGTTCCCGTCGGGAAGAGAAGGGCCAGCGCGTCACATCCCTGCCCTCCCTGATCCAGAGGCCCTTCCGAGCTTTCCTGGAACCCCTTCAGGTACTGGAAGCTGCTCTAAGGTCTCCTGGGAGCCTTCTCTTCTCCAGGCTGAACAACCCCAACTCTCTCAGCCTGTCCTCGGACAGGAGGTTCTCCAGCCCTCACATCATCTCTGTGGCCTCCTTTGAACCTGTTACAACAGCTCCATCTCCTTCTCATGTTGGGGATTCCAGAACTGGACACAGGATCCAGGTGATTTCTCCCCAGAGAGGAGCAGAGGGGACAATCCCCTCCCTCCCTGCTGGCCACGTTCTCTGGATGCAGCCCAGGCCACGGGGGGTTTCTGGGCTGCGAGCGCACGTTGTGGCTCCTGTGGAGCTTCTCCTCCCCCAGCCCCCCAAGTCCTTCTCCTCAAGCTGCTCCCATCACACCATCCCCAGCCTGGGTTGAAACCAGGGATTTCTCAGACCCAGGTGTAGGACCTTGTCCTTGGCCTGGTGGAACCTCCTGATGTTCTCCAGCCCCACTTCTCCAGCCTGTCCAGGTCCCTCTGGATCCACCCCGTCCTCCTGGGGTGACACCCGCCCTCCTCAGCTCGGTGTCTCCTCCAAACCTGCTGAGGGAGCCCTCGACCCGCACCCCCCCCCCCCCCCCCCGACCCTTTCACCATCGATGGAGACTTTCAACACCTCTGGGCGACGCGGTGATGACGTCACGGGGGGGCGTGGCTTACGCAGACCACGCCCCCGCGCGACACACGGGCCTATCGAGGCCACGCCCCCACCATATAGTCACGCCCACAATCAAGGCCACGCCCCTTTCTGATTGAGTGGCTCCGCCCCCCGCTCTGGCCCCGCCCCCCGGCCACGCGGGTTCCCCTCGCGCCGCCTTTTGCCGACGTGTCCCTGGCTCCTCGCGCCCCGGAAGCCCCGCCCCCTCCCTCCCCTCTCCCTCCCGCCCCGCCCCCTCGTGACGTCACACCCCCTCCTCGCGCCGCCATTGGCCGCGCCCGCCGCCTCCCGCCTCGCCATTGGCCCGCGCTGAGCTGAGGGGGGCGGGGCTTAGCGGGGAAATAAGCCCCGCCCCCTTTCCTCTCCCCGCTTCCGGCCCGCTCCTTCCGGCCGCCCCGCCGCGCTCGCGCTCCCGCCATGGCCGCCCCCGGGCCGCCCGGGCCCGCCGCGCCCCTCGCCGTGCAGAGAGGCATCGTCAAGATGGTGAGGGGGCCGGGACCCCCCCCCCCGGGGCCTCCCCGGAGCCCGCCCCGCGCCCCCCCGGGGCGGGGAACCCCCCCTTCGGAGCTCTCCCCGTGACCGGGCCCCCCCCTCAGGCCGCCTCCCCGTGAGGGGAGACCCCCCAGAGCCCCCACGGTGAGGGGACCCCCACTCAGACCGCCCCCCGCGGGAACAGGACCCCCCCTCAGACCGCCCCCCCCCGTGAGGGGAGACCCCCCAGAGCCCCCACGGTGAGGGGACCCCCCCTCAGACCGCCCCCCGCGGGAACGGGACCCCCCGCTCAGACCGCCCCCCCCGTGAGGGAAGACCCCCCAGAGCCCCCCCGGTGAAGGGACCCCCGGTCAGACCGCCCCCCGCGGGAACGGGACGCCCCTCAGACCCGCCCCGCCGTGAGAGGAGCCCCCTCCCGGTACCGAGACCCCACCCCAGGGCCCCCTCTGCTACCAGGACCTACCCTAGGGGCCCCCCGGGACCCCCCCCAGCCCCTCCGGGGTCGGGACCCCCTGTGTGAAAGGAGCCCCCCCTAGTACTAGGACCGCCCCCCCCCGTAGCCCTCCCGGTACCCCCCCGAGCCCCCCCGGAGCCGGGTTCCCTCCTCGGTACCCCCTAGAGCCCCCTCAGAGCCCCCCTCTTCCCGTTCCTGGGAGATCCGGGGTGAGTTGGTGGGATCCAGCGCCACGTTCTCCGCCTCAGCCCCGGCGCCGTCCCGGCTCCGTGTTGGGATCCGCTGGGGTTTGGGGACTGGGGGGGGTTTGTGCTTTCCCGGTGGGTGTTTTCCGTGCCGGGATGCTGAGGTTGGGATCGTCCCGGCACACGGAGGGGACGGCGGCTCCGTCCTCCGGGTGGAAGAGGCAGCAGGAGCTGGGATGGGTTCTGTTCCCCAGGGTCAATGGGCGGGCGGCTGCTCCTTCCTTCTGGGGGGCTTGAGGAGCCCCCGGAGTCCGAATGGAGCTTCCCAGGAGAGTGCGGATCCATGGAGAGTGTGGTTCCTGGGAGAGCAGGAGGGTGCAGATCCATGGAGAGCGTGGTTCCTGGGAGAGCAGGAGAGCGTGGATCCATGGAGAGTGTGGTTCCTGGGACAGCAGGAGAGCTTGGATCCGTGGAGAGTGTGGTTCCTGGGAGAGCAGGAGAGCAAGGATCTATGGAGAGTGTGGTTCCTGGGAGAGCAGGAGAGCAGGGATCTATGGAGAGTGTGGTTCCTGGGAGAGCAGGAGAGCTTGGATCCATGGAGAGTGTGGTTCCTGGAAGAGCAGGAGAGCGTGGATCCATGGAGAGTGTGGTTCCATGGAGAGTGTCGTTCCTGGAAGAGCAGGAGAGGATGGATCCATGGAAAGTGTGGTTCCTGAGAGAGCAGGAGAGCATGGGAAAGGGCTGCTTGGAATAGGATGGGATGAGATGAGATGGTGGTGCCGGGGATGGGGATGGGATGGAGCTGCTGGAGGTGGGATGGGAAGGAGCTGGCTAGGATGGGATGAGATGGCATGGGATGGGATGGAAAGGAGCAGCTGAGGGTGGAATAGCATGGGATGGAAAGGGATGGGAAGATGCTGCTGGGGATGGGATGGGATGGTGGTGCCCAAGGTGGGGTGGGAAGGGGCTGGTGGGGATGGGATGAGATGGGAAGGGGCTGCCTGGGATGGGCTGGGACAGGAAGGAGCTGCTGGGAATGGGATGGGAAGGAGCTGCAGGGGCTGGGACGGCTCAGGATGGGGTGGGAGTGAGCTGCTGAGGGATGAGACAGCCCTTTGCAGAACCTCAAAACCCTCCAGCAGATCCATACTTCCACCTCAGCCTCCTTTTCTCCAGGCTAATCAACCCCAGGTCCCTCAGCCGCTCCTCAGAAGAGGGATGGGGCTACCTGGGATGAGACAGGATGGAGCTGCTGGCATGGGATGGGAAGAGGCTGCTCTGGTGGGCTGCCCGGTCTCACCCGACGGGTGTCTCGGCACCAGGAGTGAAATCCCAATCCGCCAATCCCATTGTGTCCCACCACCCTGGAGTCCTGCGGCGTTCCATCCGCAGGGCTGGGGTGCTGAGCAGCCGGGAGGCTCCGCTGGAGCTCGGCTCCATCCTGCAGCTCCAAGCAGGAAACCTGGGGGCGATTCCTGGCTCTGCCGGAGCCGTGGGAAGTGATGTCGAGGTTCCTGGGGGTCTCCACGTAGGGTCACCGCAGGCTCGGCTCCGTCCCCTCGTGCACCCCGGGTTTCTGGTGGCGCAGGGACGGCGGTGACGCTGTCTCCGGGTCTCCCCGCAGGTGCTGTCGGGCTGCGCCATCATCGTGCGCGGGCAGCCCCGAGGGGGGCCGCCCCCCGAGCGCCAGATCAACCTCAGCAACATCCGCGCCGGGAACCTCGCCCGCCGCGCCGCTGCCGGCCAGCCCGACGCCAAGGACACCCCGGATGAGGTCGGTGCCTCCCGAGAGCCCTGCCAGTGCGGGTCCTCCGCCCCGAGGGCTGAGCCGGACACGGTGTCCCCAGGCTGCTCAGCAAGCACGGCGCCTTCTGCTTGGCCGGAGAAAGCTTCTGTAGAGTCATGGGATGGGTTGGGTCAGAAGGGACCTCCAAGCCCACCCAGTCCCACCCCTGCCCTGGGCAGGGACACCTCCTGCTCGATCAAGGGCTCCAAGCCCCATCCAACCTGGCCTTGAACCCCTCCAGGGATGGGGCAGCCACCCCTGCTCTGGGCAACCTGGGCCAGGGCCTCCTCACTCTCATCGTCAAGAAATTCCTCCTCCTGTCCAGTCTAACTCTGCCCCTCTCCGGTTTATCCCCATTGCCCTTCGTCCTGTCACCCCAAGCCTTTACAAACAGCCCCTCCTCACCTTTCCTGGAGCCCCTTCAGGTTCTGGAAGGTCTCTCTAAGGTCTCCTTGGAGCCTTCTCTTCTCCACAACCCCAACTCTCTCAGCCTGTCCTCGGACGGGAGGTTCTCCAGCCCTCGCATCATCCTTGGAGCCTCCTCTGGCCCCGTCCCAACAGCTCCATCTCCTTCTCCTGCTGAGGATTCCAGCCCTGGCCCCAACCCTCCAGCTGAGGTCTCCCCGAGAGGAGCAGAGGGGACAATCCCCTCCCTCCCTGCTGGCCACGTTCTCTGGATGCAGCCCAGGACACGGGGGGTTTCTGGGCTGCGAGCGCACGTTGTGGCCCCTGTGGAGCTTCTCCTCCCCCAGCCCCCCAAGTCCTTCTCCTCAAGCTGCTCCCATCACACCATCCCTAGCCTGAGTGGAAATCCGGGATTCCAACCCTGACGCAGGTGTAGGACCTTGGCCTTGGCCTGGTGGAACCTCCTGAGGTTCTCCCAGCCCCACTTCTCCAGCCTGTCCAGGTCCCCCTGGATGAGCTTTACCCATTCCAACCCAACTCCTTTCCCTGCTCCATCCCTTTGGTGCAGATTTTGGGCCGGGATCATCCTTTCTCACCCTGTTATGTTCACACACGAGCCCAGGACGGGACCCCGGAAGGACCCGGCATGGCCGGGTGGGATTTGGAGGAGCTGCTGGTGCCTCTGACCTTTCCCTGCCCGGCATCATGGATGTGGGAACTGCACCAGGGGCTCTGGAAGCTGGTTTGTGCTGGAACGAGCCCGGACGCCGTCCCCATCCTCCCAGTGCCGGGGGTGGTGTGGAGTGCTGGCGGTTAATTGCTCTCCCAAGGGAGTTTTTTCTCCTCAAAGCCTCTTGCAGCCTTCAAATGTCACTCTTCTTACCCAATTACGCCCCGTCAGCTTCGCTAATTGTTGAGGAGCGCGTCATCTTCTCTCCTCCGGCCCGCGTTCCCCACCCACCCGCTGCGCTCCAGCGGGGTTGAGCTCCCCGGGGCTGCGGTGCCGCCGTGCAGGGAGCTGCCGGGATGATTCCGGAGCTCGGCTCCGGCTGGAGGAGCCCCCGCTGCATCCCCGGCGTCGCCGCAGCTCCAGCTCTGCCACCGCTGTCCCCCGGCGCTTTGCCGGGCTCACTTGGTTGCGTTTGGCTGCTTGGGGAGCGCGAGGCCAGCCGGAAAAGCAGCTCTGACCCCTTTGCCAGTGTCGAAGTGAAGGTGTTGGTCCCGCTGAGCAACGGGACGAGGTCATGGGCCGCGGCTCTGGGCCGGCGGAGGAGAGCGGGAGCCCCGGCACCGCGTGGCTCGGCCTCTTCCCGGCTGCGTCTGAGCCACCAGCTCACGTCGGCTTCTTTCCCTCCAGCCCTGGGGCTTCCCGGCGCGCGAGTTCCTGCGCAAGAAGCTGATCGGCAAGGAGGTCTGCTTCACCGTCGAGTACAAGACGCCGCAGGGCCGCGAGTACGGGATGGTTTACCTGGGCAAAGGTGAGTGCAGGGGGCGCGGGGCCTTGGTGGCTGCTGTCTGCACGCAGGGAGCTTCGCCGAGCATGCCCGGCTCGTGGTGGGAGCCCGCGGCGCTCGCAGCTGCAGCGCACAATGGGAGGGTGCAGGGATTGCAGCTGGAACTCGGGGCAGGAGGGTGCGGGGATCGCAGTTGGAGCGCGTGGCTGGAGCACGCAGGGTGAGCTTGCGATGCTCGAGGTGGGAGCGTGTGGGGCTCGAAGCCGGAGTGCAGGGCAGGAGTGAGTGGGACTCTCAGCTGGAGCGCGCAGGGTGAGCTTGTGATGCTCGAGGTGGGAGCACACGGGGCTCACAGCTGGAACACGGTAGGACGTGCAGTGCTCACGGCTGGAGCGTGTCGGGCTTGCAGGCAGAGCACGCGGCTGGGGCATGCAGTTTTCATTGCAGGAGCACGTGATGCTCGCAGCTGGAACTCGTGGTGGGAGCTCACAGCAGGGCTCACAGCTGGAGCACACAAGGGGAGCTTGCGATGCTCGTGGTGGGAGTGTGTGGGGCTCAAGGTAGGAGCACACAGTGCTCACAGCCAGAGCGTGCGGGGCTGCAGCTGGAGCGCGCAGAGGGAGATTGAGGTGCTCAGTGTGGGAGCGTGTGGGGCTCGCAGCCGGAGCGCAGGGCAGGAGTGAGCGGGACTCTCAGCCGGAGCGCGCAGGGTGAGCTTGTGATGCTCGAGGTGGGAGCCTGCGGGGCTCGAGGTGGGAGCCTGCAGGGCTCGCAGCCGGAGCGTGGAACGGGAGCATGCGGTGCTCGCAGCTGGAACACGGTAGGAGCGTGCAGTGCTCACGGCTGGAGCGTGTGGGGCTGCAGCTGGAGCGCACAGAGGGAGATTGAGGTGCTCAGTGTGGGAGCACACGGGGCTCGCAACTGGAGTGCAGGGCAGGAGTGAGCGGGACTCTCAGGCGGAGCGCGCAGGGTGAGCTTGCGATGCTCGAGGTGGGAGCACGCGGGGCTCGCAGCCGGAGCGTGGAACGGGAGCATGTGGTGCTCGCAGCTGGAACACGGTAGGACGTGCAGTGCTCACGGCTGGAGCGTGTGGGGCTCGCAGGCAGAGCACAGGGCCGGAGCGTGTGGTCTTCATGGCAGGAGCACGCGGTGCTCACAGCTGGAACTCGTGGTAGGAGGTCCTTGTCTGCCACCTTTAGGGCCTCCTGCACCTCTTGTTCCATCCCAGGTTGTCACCACCCTGAGGTGACAAACAAGGCATAAAACGCTTCCTGATGGAGTTTGTCAAGCTTTAAAAGCTCTTTAAGGTGGGAACTTCTGGGGCAGCTTCTCTGGAAGCGATGAAGCGCTGGGCTCTGCGGGGTGGGGTTTGCTCAGGGCTGGTGTGGATAGAATCATAGAAACAGGAGGTTGGAGAAGACCTTGGAGATCCTCAACTCCAGCCATACCTGTCCACGACTAAATCATGTCCTCAAGCACCTCATCTCCCCAGCTTTTAGACCTCTCCAGGGATGGGGACTCCACCAGCACCCTGGGCAGCCTCGGCTGGGCTGAGGACCCTTCCCATGGAGAGATTCTTCCTGATGTCCAACCTGAACCTGCCCTGGAGCAACTTGAAGCTGTTTCCTCTCATCCATCCCCTGTCCCTTGGGAGAAGAGCCCAGCACCCACCTCTCCACAACCTCCTGTCAGGTGGTTGGAGACAATGAGGTCTCCCCTCAGCCTCCTCTTCTCCAGGATAAACACCCCCAGGGCCCTCAGACGCCTCTCAGAATCCTTGTTCTTCAGCTGCTTCCCCAGCTCTGTTCCCTTCTCCTCACATTCGCCAGCCCCTCAAGGTCCTTCTTGGAGGGAGGAACCCAAAACTGAACCCAGGATTTGAAGTGTGACCTCCTCAGGGGGACAATTCCTGCCCTGGCCCTGCTGGCCACCCCAGGGCTGATCCAAGCCAAGATGCCACTGGCCTTCTTGGCCACCTGGGCCACTGCTGGCTCATGTTCAGCCACTGTCAATCAACACCTTCAGATCCTGCTCCTGCAGGCAGCTTTCCAGCCGCTCCTCCCCAAGCCTGGAGCCTGGAGCTTCCATCTGGAAGCCCCTGGTCTCCTGGGCCACCAGGCTGTGGTGGGAGGCCTTTTCTCCTGCGGTTATTGGCTGGAACCACCACGGGAGCGTTTTCCATTGTGTCTCCAGGCCATCCGTGCGCTGGTGTCCATCTCACCACCTTCTCTTCTCCTCTTTCCGCAGACACGAGCGGCGAGAACATTGCCGAGTCCCTGGTGGCCGAAGGACTGGCTTCTCGCCGGGAAGGAATCCGAGCCAACAAGTACGTCTGCGGCTGCCAGTGCCGATTCCTTGCTGGTACCAACCCTGCTGTGGGCCTGCTGGGCTCCTCAGCTTTGGGTGGACACCAGCCTTGGCCTCACGGTGCACAGATTTCACGGGAATCATCGCTGCGTGGTGACCCCACGTCCTTGGGAAGGGGGTGGTGGCAGTGGAGATGGGCACCTCCTTGCCCAGGACACCAAAGCACCAGAGCTGTGGCCGTGGGCTGCAGGACAAAGAGTCTTCTGAAGGTTTTGGTCCACCTGGTGTAGATCTAAGGTGCTTTAATCCATGCTGGGGAGGTGAGGTTGGGATGTTCCTGCTCCTCATCCTGCGACCAGGTGGAGCCGATGCCAATGGAGCCGATGCCTCACCCAGGCTCTGTCACATCCCGGAGCTCTGGTTGCCGGCATCCTCCTGCGTGGTCCTGCGTCCTGCTTGTCCTGGTCCAAGAGGGCAAGCCCAAGCTTCAGTGTGGTGCAAGTTGTGTCTATGGTTCTCCTCTGAGCACCACTTGGACACAACTTCCATCTCCAGGCTGGAAGCTTCCCTGTGTCCCTTCCTACAAGGGACCCTGGCACGCTTGGATGATTTCCACCTGGTCTTTGTGGTTGTGCAGCCCATGGAAGGGTGTGTGGAGCCAACAGAGGTCCTTTGCCAGGAGCTGGGGGGCAGGAGGATCTGCAGAGGGACCTGGACCCATGGCTGGAGGGCAGGAGGCTCTGCAGAGGGATCTGGATCCATGGCTGGAGGGCAGGAGGATCTGCAGAGAGATCTGGATCCATGGATGGAGGGCAGGAGGATCTGTAGAGGGATCTGGATCCATGGCTGGAGGGCAGGAGGATCTGCAGAGGGCTCTGGATCCATGGCTGGAGGGCAGGAGGATCTGCAGAGGGATCTGGATCCATGGCTGGAGGGCAGGAGGATCTGCAGAGGGCTCTGGATCCATGGCTGGAGGGCAGGAGGCTCTGCAGGGGGATCTGGCCAGGCTGGATCTATGGATGGAGGGCAGGAAGCTCTCCACCAGGATCTCCCCTGCGTGTTTGCAGCCCAGGACTTCCCAGGTCCTTCTTGCCAGCCCAGGCAAGTCCTGTCTGACCAAGTTAGTGGCTTTCTCTGGTGAGGTGACCACAGCAGTGGGTACGGGTAAACTGATGGATGGGATCTATCTGTAAAGCCTTTGACACAGTCCCCCACAACATCCTTCTCTCTGAATTGGAGAGAGATGGATTGGATGGGTGGACAGTTTGGTGGACAAGAAACTGGTTGGATGGTCGCGTTCAATGGCTCAAAGTCCAGATGGAGACCATGACAAGTGGTGTCCCTCAGGGGTCCATACTGGGACCAGAGCTGGTTAATCTCTTCATCAGTGATACAGAGATTGAGATCGAGGGCTCCCTCGGCAAGTTTGCAGGTGACACCAAACTGAGTGGGGCAGGTGTCACCTCAGGAGGACGGGATGGATCCAGAGGGACCTGGACAGGCTGGAGAAGTGGGGCTGGGAGAACCTCAGGTGGTTCAACCAGGCCAAGGGCAAGGTCCTACACCTGTGTCAGGGTTGGAATCCCGGATTTCCACTCAGGCTGGGGATGGTGTGATGGGAGCAGCTTGAGGAGAAGGACTTGGGGGGCTGGGGGAGGAGAAGCTCCTCGTGAGCCACAACGTGCGCTCGCAGCCCAGAAACCCCCCGTGTCCTGGGCTGCATCCAGAGAACGTGGCCAGCAGGGAGGGAGGGGATTGTCCCCTCTGCTCCTCTCGGGGAGACCTCAGCTGGAGGGTTGGGGCCAGGGCTGGAATCCTCAGCAGGAGAAGGAGATGGAGCTGTTGGGACGGTGCCAGAGGAGGCTCCAAGGATGATGCGAGGGCTGGAGAACCTCCCGTCCGAGGACAGGCTGAGAGAGTTGGGGTTGTTCAGCCTGGAGAAGAGAAGGCTCCGAGGAGACCTTAGAGCAGCTTCCAATATGGAAAGGGGCTCCAGGAAAGCTGGGGAGGGGCAATGGGGATAAACTGGAGAGGGGCAGAGTTAGACTGGACATCAGGAGAATCTTCTTCATGCTGAGGGTGGGGAGGCCCTGGCCCAGGTTGCCCAGGGGAGCTGTGGCTGCCCCATCCCTGGAGGGGTTCCAGGCCAGGTTGGATGGGGCTTGGAGCCCCTGATCCCGTGGGAGGTGTCTCTGCCCATGGCAGGAGTGGAACTAGGTGATCTTTAAGATCTCTTCCAACCCAGCCTATTCTATGGTTCTATGACTGGCTGGTTGTGCTGGAGGAGAGGAGATTTGGGGCAGCTTAATAGCTGTTGTCCACTTGGGGCCATGGGCCACCCACAGGGACTTTCTGGTGGTTCTGCTGCTCCTCTCCAATCTCCTGGAAGTGCTCCCAGCTGGGCACCGTGACCCCACGATGCCCACGGTGACCAGGGCAGGATGTTCTCCCAACACTGGGTGATGCCACTGCCCTGAGCTCCACCCTCCTCGTTAGCGCAGGACTGAGCCTCATGCTTAACCATTGCCTGGAGCACCTTTGCTCCTTGTTTGCTCTCCTCATTCAAAGTCTTCCTTAATTAAAGGGTGTGTGAGGTGGCTGCCGCTCACTCTGCTGCTTGAATTGGGTTCTTCCCTGGTGGCTTCGGGGCTCATCAGGTTGAGGCTTTGCCCTCAGCTCAGGAATCATTGAGGTTGGATGAGCTTGGAGAGGATGAGTTTTTCCAGTCCAACCGTCAGCCCAACCCAACTGTGACGGCCAAACCGTGTCCTGAAGCACCACGGCCACACGGTTTTTGAACCGTTTCAGGGGTGGAGACCCCACCACTGCCTGGGCAGCTTCTGCCAGGGCTTCCCCACCCTTTCTGAGAAGGAACATTCCCCATATCCAACCTGAACCTCCCCTGGTGCAACTTGAGGCTCTTTCCTGTCATCCCATCCCTTGATCCTTGGGAGAAGAGCCCAGCACCTACCTCGCCACAACCTCCTTTCAGGGAATTGTAGAGAGCAATAAGGTCTCCCCCTCAGCCTCCTCTTTTCCAGGATAAACACCCCCAGGGCCCTCAGCTGCCTCTCAGAACCCTTGTCCTCCAGCTCCGTTCCCTTCTCCAGACATTCTCCACCCCCTCAAGGTCCTTCTTGGAGGGAGGAACTCAAAGCTGAACCCAAGATTTGAAGTGTGACCTCCCCAGGGGCACAATCCCTGCCCTGGCCCTGCTGGCCACCCCAGGGCTGATCCAAGCCAGGAGCTGGTGGCCTTCTTGGCCACCTGGGCCACTGCTGGCTCGTTATTCAGCCACTGTCGACCAAGACCTTCAGATCCTTCTCCTCCAGACACCTTTCCAGCTATTCTTCCCCACGCCTGGAGCTGCTCGGGGTTGTTGATGTGGCTCCAATTTCTGGTTGACCCTCCTTTGAAGGCTTCCCACCTGCGTGGGAGCAGGAGGAGCTGGTGATTTGGCACAGACCATCGTTTGCCATCCCACCACGAGCTTTGCTGTGTCAGGTGCTGGGTCTGCTTGACCTCCTGGGTGATGCCCCAAAGCAGCTTGAGGAGGGGCTGCATGGACCAAACCCCTGTGATCTGTCAGAGATGGTGCTTCCATCAGAGATCTGGAGATCCGCGGTGCGGCTCCTGTGCTGCCGTGTCGGAGAAACTCGGTTTAATTTATTGCCAGTTGGCGCCAACGGTGTGAAATGTCGCTCAGCAGCTCGCCCAGGCGGTGACTTTTCTCGCTGGGAGTCATTGAACCACTAAAGCTTCCAGAAAAATACCTGGAAGGTGGACATTCCTTGTGATAAAATGGAGAGGAGCCAGCAAGGTCTTGCCGGCCCAGGGCCTGGCCTCACTGTCTTCTCCTGTCCTTCAGCCCCGAGCAGAGCCGGCTGGCCGAGCTGGAGGAACAAGCCAAGAGTGCCAAGAAGGGGATGTGGAGCGAGGGGTCGGGCTCGCACACCATCCGGGACCTCAAATACACCATCGAAAACCCGCGCTACTTCGTGGACTCCATGCACCAGAAGCCGGTTAACGGTAAGGTGAAACCATCTCCACGCCGTGTTGCTCGGGGCCCTGGTCGCTTCTGGCCTCTGCCGATCACCAGGACGGGGTTAGGATGCCATTCCTGGCACCTTCTCGCTGGGGGATCATGGAGTCATGGGATGGGTTGGGTTGGAAGGGGCCTCCGAGCCCATCCAGTCCCACCCCTGCCATGAGCAGGGACACCTCCCACTGGATCAGGGTCTCCAAGCTCCATCCAACCTGGTCTGGAACCCCTCCAGGGATGGGGCAGCCACGGAGAGCAAGAATCAGACAAGGGGGAACGATTTGGAGCTGCAAGAGGGGACATTGAGAAGAGATCTTGGGGAGAAATGTTCTCCTGGGAGGGTGGGGAAGGCCCTGGCCCAGGTTGTTCAGAGAGGCCATGGCTGCCCCATCCCTGGAGGGGTTCAAGGCCAGGTTGGATGGAGCTTGGAGCCTCTGATCCCATGGGAGGTGTCCCTGGGTTGGAACTGGATGGGCTTGGAGGTCACTTCCATTCTTTGATTCCCTGATTCTTGCTTGCCATCAACCTGAACCCCCAGATCCCATCCCTGGAGGGGTTCAAGGCCGGGTTGGATGGGGCTCGGAGCCCCTGATCCAGTGGGAGGTGTCCCTGCCCATGGCAGAGGTGGGTCTGGATGGGCTTGGAGGTCCCTTCCAACCCAACCCGTTCCATGATTCTCTGTACATCCTGTTCCAGGGCCTCCCCACCCTCCCAGGAGAACGTTTCTCCGTAAGATCTCATCTCAATGTCCCCTCTTTGAGCTTCAAACCATTCCCTTTGTCCTCTCCCTGATCCAGAGCCCCTGCCCACTTTTCTTGGAGCCCCTTGGGGCTGCTCCAAGGTCTCCTTGGAGTCTTCTCTTCTCCAGGCTGGACAACCCCAATCTTCTCATCCTAAGAAGGACGAGGGGCTGTTGGAGCTTCATGGTGTCTCCCAAGCCTCTCTGACCTCTGTGCTTTTGCCCCACAGCCATCATCGAGCACGTCCGGGATGGCAGCGTGGTGAGGGCCCTCCTGCTCCCCGATTACTACCTGGTCACCGTGATGCTCTCGGGGATCAAGGTGAGGTTCCCAACCCCCTGGTGGACTCACCAATCTTCTCTTCACCAAGTCCTTGCCCCCAGAGGTGCCTGGGAAGGACCAGGAGAAGGAGAGATGGAGGCTTCCCTGTCTCCTGCTCTGTTGTCCTGCATCACCTTTTCACACCAAGCTGGTTCTGGACGCCTTTGTGGCTTCCTGGTGTCCATCCATGGGAATGGGGTTGGGACCATCACTGGGCTCTTGGACACCCTGCAAGGATCTCCCACTCGTTGTTGACCTCGTCGACTGGTGTTGTGGTGCCTGAGGAGCAACCGGAGAGCTCGGCAACTGGGGGCTGAGCTGGAGGCAGCTCTTGGGGTGGCCGGTGTCTACCTTCTGCCTCGACTCCTTCTCGTGGCGACCTTCCTGGAGCACCAGAACCTCTTCTTCTTGCCCATTTGACCCAGTTTGGATGCACCTTGTGCAGGAAGACGCCGGAGCTTGGGTTTCCTCCCAGCAGTGGGGAAAAGGGGATGTGTCGGTGCCTCTCCAGGAGGCTTTCCACCCCCTCGAGGAGGTTTTGGGGGCCCCCCTGACCATCTTCTTTCTGTCCCAGTGCCCCACGTTCAAGCGGGAGGCGGACAACACCGAAGTCCCTGAGCCTTTTGCAGCTGAAGCCAAGTTCTTCACCGAGTCACGGCTGCTGCAGAGGGACGTGCAGATCATCCTGGAGAGCTGCCACAACCAGAACATCCTGGGCACCATCCTGCACCCGGCAAGTGGCCATCGGGGGGTCCCGGGGGGCTGGTGGCCGTCGAGGGGTCCCATGGGGTTGGTGGCCGTCGAGGGGTCCCATGGGGTTGGTGGCCATCACTGGCTGGAGATCTTTGTTGGGCTGAGGTCTGATGGGCTGAGGTTCAACCAGAAATCGGTGCTGGATCCTGTTCTTGGGACACAACGACCCCAAGCAGCTCCTGGCGTGGGGAAGGGCAGCTGGAAATCTGCCTGGAGGAGAAGGACCTGGAGGTGTTGGTCGACAGCAGCTGAACACGAGCCAGCAGTGGCCCAGGTGGCCAAGAAGGCCAATGGCATCTTGGCTTGGATCAGCCATGGGGTGGCCAGCAGGTCCAGGGCAGGGATTGTCCCCCTGGAGAGATCACTCTTCAAATCTTGTGTTCAGTTCTGGGTTCCTCCCTCCAAGAAGGACCTTGAGAGGCTGGAGAATGTGAGGAGAAGGGAACAGAGCTGGGGAAGGGGCTGAAGAACAAGGATTCTGAGAGGTGTCTGAGGGCCCTGGGGGTGTTTATCCTGGAGAAGAGGAGGCTGAGGGGAGACCTCATTGTCTCCAACTACCTGGAAGGAGGTTGTGGCCGAGGTGCCCAGGGTGGTGGTGGAGTCTCCATCCCTGGAGGGCTTCAAAACACGTTTAGATGTGGCACTGTGGGACATGGTTTGGTTGGCGTGATGGGGTTGGACTGGATGAGCTTGGAGGACTTTTCCAACCTTAATGATTCTGAAGGTGGTTGCAAAGTCCAGGTGCCTCCAGTGGTGCCTTGGGGCGACTGGAGTGGTGGGATCTTTACCGGTGGGTTTTGGAGACCACAGTCCCTCTGCGCAGCCCCTGGAGGTGTCTCAGGTGGGGCTGCGGGGCCCAGGGGTGGATGTCGCATCTTCTGAGCGGGCATCCTCCACAGAACGGGAACATCACGGAGCTGCTGCTGAAGGAAGGCTTTGCCCGCTGCGTGGACTGGTCCATCGCCGTCTACACCCGCGGGGCCGACAAGCTGCGCGCGGCCGAAAGGTGAGTCCAGCCGCGAGCTGCAGGTGGACGCGCTCCTAGGGCTGCCCGAGGTGACTCCAGCCCCACCTGGATGTCGGGTTCCTCCGGCTCTTCTCCTGGCTGGGAGGGAGATGCCGTCTCTCCTCGCCGACCTGCGCCAGCTCCGCTTTGCTGGACTAAGCTGTCCCTGGTGAGGTCACCGGCCCGGTCATCGCGCCTCTCCTCCTCCCCAGGTTTGCCAAGGAGCGCAAGTTGAGGATCTGGAGGGACTACGTGGCCCCCACGGCCAACCTGGACCAGAAGGACAAGCAGTTTGTGGCCAAGGTGAGTGACCGGCAGGAGGGGGGCAGGAGGGTGGGCTTCCCCGCTGCGATTTTGGCTTCTCCAGCTTCTTGGGTGAAGCCCAAGGTGCACTGGCTGTGGCTACATCCCCACCAGAGACTGTGGTGACCACCAGGCAGGCCTGGGAGGGTGGAGCGGAGTGGAAGGGGATGTGGTTTGTGGGGATGGATGTGGTCATCCATGGCCTGGGCTGCTGCCAAAGCTGAGGGACCACCAGGGCCGGGGAGAGGACTCCACCTGGAGTCCTGTGTCTGTTCCTGGAGTCCTTTGCTCAGGAAGGACCTGGAACTGTTGGGACAAGTCCAGAGGAGGCCATGGAGATGATCCGAGGTCCAGAGCACCTCTGCTGTGAGGCCAGGCTGGGAGAGTTGGGGTTATCCAGCCTGGAGAGGAGAAGGTTCCATGGAGACATTAGAGCAGCTTCCAGTAGGAAAAGGGGCTCCAGGAAAGCTGTGGAGAGGTTCTTGGTCAGGGATGGGATGGAAGGTGTGAAGGAAATGGTGTGGGGGTGACCTTGCTCCATGTGGACATCCCTGTGGAGGAACATCTCGCCCAGGCTGGGTTGGGTGGGCCCTGGGATGCACCAGGGCCGAGTGCTGGGTCCAGCCTTGTTCAACGTCTTCATCAATGACCTGGATGAAGGCATCAAGTGCTCCCTTAGCAAGTTTGGAGATGACACTAAGCTGGGTGGAAGCTGGATCTGCTGGAGGGTCGGGAGGCTCCAAAGGGACCTGAACAGGCTGGATCCATGGGCTGAGACCAACGGGATGAGGTTCGGTTCTGGGCCCCTCCCCACCAGGATGTTGAGGCTCTGGAGCGAGTGCAGAGAAGAGCAACGAAGCTGGGGAAGGGGCTGGAGAAGAAGCCTGAGGGCCCTGGGGGTGTTTAGCCTGGAGAAGAGGAGGCTGAGGGGAGACCTCATTGCTCTCTCCAACTCCCTGAGAGGAGGTTGTGGAGAGGAGGGAGCTGGGCTCTTCTCCCAAGGGCCAGGGGACAGGACGAGAGGGAATGGCCTCAAGCTCCACCAGGGGAGGGTCAGGCTGGACATCAGGATGAAATGTTTCGTGGAAAGGGTGATTGGTCCCTGTCCGAGGCTGCCCAGGGAGGGGGTTGAGTCCCCTTCCCTGGAGGGGTTTAAGGGCCGGGTGGCCGAGGTGCTGAGGGACATGGGTTAGTGACTGATGGGGATGGTTGGACTCGATGATTCAGTGGGTCCTTTCCAACCTGGTGATTCTGTGAGGTGAGGTGCTGGGATCTGCTGGGGTGCGGTGGGTTGGGAGTTCTGTCTCGGCTCTGGAGGACACGGCATGGAGCAGCCCACTAGATGGTGCTGCCAGCTCCTCCATTCCAGGGGAATGGAGATGGCGCCAACTGGAATTCTTGGAAAGCCGCCTTCACCCCTGCGTGTCCCCGGAGCATCCCACCCAGGGGACGCTGGTGGCTCCTGGGGGACTGATCCTTCCCTGCTGGCTCTGGCGGCGCCAGTGCAGGAGGATCCGGGGTGGCAGCAGGAGGCCCTGGGGGCTGGGAGCTCTGGAGCTTCTGGGGATGGCAAACTAGGGAGTCTTGTGGACAATCCAGTCTGGGTGGCGCAGCGTCGCCGGCTTTGTTGGGTCATCCTTGCGGTGCCGTCGCTGGGATCCACCTGGCAGCTCCCATCCTGTAGGATGAGGATGGGGAGAAGCCAATTGATGCTCCAGCTTGGAGGCTCCACACTTGCCGTTCTCCAAAGCCAGACCCTTGGCAGCTCGGATTTGGCTGGTTCCATCTCATCCGTACGGTGCATCCAGCTTCATTAGCTCACCCCTGTGGTGCCATCACCGGGATCCGTGCGGCTGCTCCCATCCTGTGGGATGAGGCTTGGGGAGATGTTGGTTGATGCTCCAGCTCCAAGGTTCCACCCTTGCCCTTCTCCTCAGCCAGGCTCTTGGGAGCTCGGATTTGGCTGGTCCCGTCTTCTCCATTTGGTGCATCCGGTTCGTCGGCTCGTCCGTGCGGTGCCGTCACCGCTTGGTTTTGGGTGACGGTCACGGAGCTTCCCACAACCTTGGTCAGGGTTTGTTGGGCTTTCCTCTCGGCTTGGCCAAACCTTGGAGGGTCTGGGGCCTGGGATGCTGGGGGAGGAAACTGGGATGCTGGGGATGCTCCGGCAGCCCTCTGGTGTGGTTTGGCTGTCCTGGCTGTGGTGAACACCATGACACCGTCATGCTTCCCCATGAGGAGATGCTGGTTTTCTCCTCCTTGGGTCCAATCCAAGGCCATGTCGGTGTTTGATCCCATTTTTTATCTTGGCTGGAGAAGCGGGGCTGGCAGAACATCATGAGGTTCCACCAGGCCAAGGCCAAGGTCCTACACCTGGGTCTGAGAAATCCCTGGTTTCAACCCGGGCTGGGGATGGTGTGATGGGAGCAGCTTGAGGAGAAGGACTTGGGGGGCTGGGGGAGGAGAAGCTCCTCGTGAGCCACAACGTGCGCTTGCAGCCCAGAAACCCCCCGTGTCCTGGGCTGCATCCAGAGACCGTGGCCAGCAGGGAGGGAGGGGATTGTCCCCTCTGCTCCTCTCGGGGAGACCTCAGCTGGAGGGTTGGGGCCAGTGCTGGAATCCTCAGCAGGAGAAGGAGATGGAGCTGTTGGGACGGGGCCAGAGGAGGCTCCAAGGATGATGCGAGGGCTGGAGAACCTCCCGTCCGAGGACAGGCTGGGAGAGTTGGGGTTGTTCAGCCTGGAGAAGAGAAGGCTCCGAAGAGACCTTAGAGCAGCTTCCAGTACCTGAAGGGGCTCCAGGAAAGCTGGGGAGGGACTGTTCGCAAAGGGTTGGGGTGACAGGGCGAAGGGCAGTGGAGATAAACTGAAGAGGGGCAGAGTTAGACTGGACATGAGGAGGAATTTCTTCATGCTGAGGATGAGGAGGCCCTGGCCCAGGTTGCCCAGAGCAGTGGTGACTGCCCCACCCCTGGAGGGGTTCAAGGCCAGGTTGGATGGGGCTTGGAGCCCCTGATCCCGTGGGAGGTGTCCCTGCCATGGCAGGGGTGGCACTGGGTGGCCTTGGTGTCCCTTCCAACCCAACTGGTTCCATCATTCTCTGATCTTCCTGGCCATTCTAAGTGACCAGGAGAATGAGGACAGCTGCCCCCCTGGGGTCGCGGTGCCAGGGCTGAGCCTGCAGCCCAGCACGTCCCCTTCATCACCGAGGGTCCCTGCCAGCCCCCCGTCCCCTCTCCCCCACCCACCGGCACCGCAGCCGCCTCCGCGCTCGGCAAAGCGCTCGGTGACCGCGGCAGAGCTGACGCAGGAGCTGCCGGGGGGAGGATGAGATGAGGAGGAGGAAGATCCCAACCAGTCTTTGCGCCGCTGAGCAAACCGCGGCGAATCGTTGCTGACTAAGTTTGGCTCCCGCTGCCGGCGCCGAGGCAGAAGACAGAGGGGTCATTTTGAGGAGAGACGCGGGCTCGGCCTCAATCGTGGGTTTCATGCCTCAGAGCGGCGAGAGGGAAGCGACGGCGAGAGCATTGCCAGAGGCTTTGTTCCTGAATTCCCTGCGGTGAATCCCCGAATTCATCCGGGAATCGGGGCAGCGAAGGCGCCGCCAGCGCCGCTGCCCAAAGCTGAGTGCAAAACCCCTGTGTCCGGTGGGGCTTTTGGTGAGGGCAGAGCCTCCCGGCCCCTTGCCGCGCGCAGTGGAGTTGCTGCGCTTGGCGTTTGGATTTTTCTGCAGCTGTTTGGAGGCTTCGCTGCAGCCAAATCACAGAATCGCTGGCTTGGAAAGGAGCCACCAGATCATCGAGTCCAACCATCCCCATCAATCACTAACCCGTGTCCCTCAGCACCTCGTCCTCCCATCCCTTAAACCCCTCCAGGGAAGGGGACTCAACCCCCTCCCTGGGCAGCCTCCGACAGGGACCAATCACCCTTTCCGGGAAAGATTTCCTCCTGCTGTCCAGCCTGAGCCTCCCCTGGTGGAGCTTGAGGCCATTCCCTCTCGTCCTGTCCCCTGTCCCTTGGGAGAAGAGCCCAGCTCCCTCCTCTCCACAACCTCCTCTCAGGGAGTTGCAGAGAGCAATGAGGTCTCCCCTCAGCCTCCTCTTCTCCAGGCTAAACACCCCCAGGGCCCTCAGGCTTCTTCTCCAGCCCCTTCCCCAGCTCCGTCGCTCTTCTCTGGACTCGCTCCAGAGCCTCAACATCCTTCTTGTGGGGAGGGCCCAGAACTGACCCCAGGATTCGAGGAGCGGTCTCCCCAGGGCCGAGGCCAGAGGGAGAAGAACCTCCCTGGCTCTGCTGGCCACGCCGTGGTCCTTGGTTCTGCTCTGGTGCCCTTTGGAGGGGAGTTGAGGGTCAGAGAGGGGAGTTGTCTCCAGTCCCCTCTCCGATTTGGTTTCTTGCTGGCCGAGCCCTGGTACCGGCTCCAGTCCCCTCCCCAGTTTGGTATCTCGGTGGCCGAGCCCCGGTGCCGGCACCTGGTGATGTTGTGCCGCGGTATCTCCAGACGGTGATCTTGCCGGGCCACATTCCTCATGGAGCTCTTTGGGTTCGGAGGTTCCCCCCCAGCATCCCAGTTCCCCCCCAGCATCCCAGTTCCACCCCCAGCATCCCAGTTCCCCCTTGGAGCCCCTCGCTCTGTGCTAGAGCCGCGGTGGCATCATAAAATCACCGAATCCTCCAGTCGCTGGGTTGTCGAAGCCCCCCTCGATCACCGATTCCCGCCGCCCTCTCCATCGCGGGGCTGTGCGGCTCCGGCTGTGCCGGTGCTCACCGCGTCCTCTCTCCCTCGGCAGGTGATGCAGGTGCTGAACGCCGACGCCATCGTGGTGAAGTTGAACTCTGGTGACCACAAAACCATCCACCTGTCCAGCATCCGACCGCCCCGGCTGGAAGGGGACAGCACCCAGGTGAGCGCGGGGACACGGGGAGGGGGCGGCCGGGATCATCCCCGGCTGGAGCCGCCGGCTCGCCAGGCTCCTCCTTAGTCCAGCCTGGCCTCGGTGTCTCCTGGGCTGCTGGAGACCTCGGGGAGGGTTCACCTGGTGTCCCCAGGGCTCAGAGCTGGGTCCAGCCCTGGTCAGTGTCTTTATCAATGACCTGGATGAAGGCATCGAGCGCACCCTGAGCAAGTTTGGGGGTGATACTAAGCTGGGTGGAAGCTGGATCTGCTGGAGGGTTTTGAGGTTCTCCAAAGGGATCGGAACAGGCTGGATCCATGGGCTGAGACCAACAGGATGAGGGTTAACGAGGCCAAATGCCGGGTCCTGCCCTTGGGGCACAACAACCCTGGGCAGCTCCAGACTAGGAGGAGTCTGGCTGGAAACTGCCTGGAGGAGAAGGACCTGGGGGGGTTGGTTGACCAGGAGCCAGCAGGGGCCCAGGGGGCCAAGAAGGCCAAGGGCGTCTTGGCTTGGAGCAGAGCCGGCGTGGCCAGCAGGGCCAGGATCCACCCTGGATCCTGTGACCTCCAGAGGGTCCTTCCAACCCCACCATCCTGGGACTCGGGGACTGGAGCTTTCCCAGGCCTTGGTGCCGCCACCATTCCCGGTGCTCAGGAGGTTTCAGTGTCTCCTTTTTCCATCACCAGTTCCCTCCCTGGGTGAGTGAAATTACAGCGTCTCGTTAGCGTCTCAGCTGCAATTGCCTGAGTGATGCAACGGCAGCGCCCAATTTGCTGCAATCGCCCAATTTGTCTAAATTGATCTCTTCACTAGTAATTCTCTCAGAGTTGGGGAGGTGACCAGGTGGACCCTGCTTGGAGGAGGAAAAGCAGGGTTGGTGGCACCAGGGTCTCCTCCTCAGGTCTGGAAGGAGGTGGGAAGGGAATGGCAGGAGGTTTGGTGGCGCTGAGGTCCTCTCCTTGGCTCTGGAAGGAGTTGGAAGGGGATGGAAGGGGTGTTGGTGGCACCGAGGTCCTCTCTTTGGCTCTGGAAGGAGTTGGAAGGGAATGGAAGGGGTGTTGGTGGCTCTGAGGAGCTGGATGCCGGCTCGGTGATGGGCATCTAATGGACTTGGGCATCCAGGGGACGTTCCCAGCCCTGAGCTGCCGCTTTGGATGCTCTTGGAGATGGGTTTGAGGTGGGAAACGAGCTGGTGAGAAAAGATCCTGGTGTTAGCAATTGGTATTTCCCCAAAAGTATGAGCTTTTTCCTCCCATTTTGCAGCACTTTGAGGTCCCTAAAGATGCTTTTTCCCAAAAAATGAGATTATTATTCCAGTTTTGCAGCACTTTGAGGTCCCCAAAGATGCTTTTTCCATGGAAATGAGAGTTTTATTCCAGTTTTGAAGCACTTTGAGGTCTGTAAAGACGCTGTTTCCCCAAAAATGAACTTTTTCCTCCATTTCTGTGGCGCGTACTGGTCCCTAAAGCTGCTTTTTTCCTGGAAATGAGCGTTTTCCTCCAATCTTGCAGCACTTTAGAGTCCCTAAAGCTGCTTTTTTTGCTAGGAATGAGCTTTTTCCTCCCGTTCTGCTGCGACTGGGGTACCCGAGGATGCCCAGCTGTCGCTGGCAGAGCCGCGGGGACCTCTCCGTGCTCGTCCCCTCGCGGTGGGAGCCGCCGGCGCGCGGTGCGGACAGATGGTTGGCAGGTGCCGGCCCGGTGCTCGCCGCGGCACCGGATTCCAGCGAGAGGGCGGCCGTGCCGGGCTTGGCAGAAGCTGCAGCGTCAGCTGGAACGTCAGCTGGGAGCGGTTCCTCCTCTCCCTGCGGAGGCTCTGCTGGCATCCTCAGCTCGGCAGCCTCCAGGAGCCGCTGCCAGGAGAGGTGGCGGCACCACACACGGCATCGCTGTGGATGGGGGGCAGGAGGATCTGCAGAGGGACCTGGATCCGTGGATGGAGGGCAGGAGGATCTGCAGAGGGATCTGGATCCATGGCTGGAGGGCAGGAGGATCTGCAGAGGGATCTGGATCCATGTCTGGAGGGCAGGAGGATCTGCAGAGGGACCTGGATCCATGGCTGGAGGGCAGGAGGATCTGCAGAGGGATCTGGATCCATGGCTGGAGGGCAGGAGGATCTGCAGAGGGACCTGGATCCATGGCTGGAGGGCCGGAGGATCTGCAGAGGGATCTGGCTCCATGGCTGGAGGGCAGGAGGATCTGCAGAGGGACCTGGATCCATGACTGGAGGGCAGGAGGCTCTGCAGAGGGATGTGGATCCATGGCTGGAGGGCAGGAGGCTCTGCAGAGGGATCTGGATCCATGGCTGGAGGGCAGGAGGATCTGCAGAGGGATCTGGATCCATGGCTGGAGGGCAGGAGGCTCTGCAGAGGGATCTGGATCCATGGCTGGAGGGCAGGAGGCTCTGCAGAGGGATCTGGATCCATGGCTGGAGGGCAGGAGGATCTGCAGAGGGATCTGGCCAGGCTGGATCCATGGGCTGAGACCAAGAGCATAAGGATCAACCAGGCCAAGTGCCGGGTCCTGCTCTTGGATCCCAACAACCCCGAGCAGCTCCAGGCTTGGGGAATATCAGCTGGAAAGCTGCCTGGAGGAGAAGGACCTGGGGGTGTTGGTTGAACATGATCCAGCAGGGGCCCAGGTGGCCAAGAAGGCCAAGGGCATCTTGGCTTGGATCAGACCCGGCGTGGCCAGCAGGTCCAGGGAGGTTCTTCTCCCTCTGGCCTCGGCCCTGGGGAGACCGCTCCTCGAATCCTGGGGTCAGTTCTGGGCCCCTCCCCACCAGAAGGATGTTGAGGCTCTGGAGCGAGTGCAGAGAAGAGCAATGAAGAGCACCTTCCCTGGAGGGGTTTAAGGCACGAGTGGACGAGGTGCTGAGGGACATGGGTTAGTGATTGATAGGAATGGTTGGACTCGATGATCTGGTGGGTCTCTTCCAACCTGGTTATTCTATGATTCTATGATCAGCAGGGGTTTTCCAACCCTTCCCAAGGAGGATTCTTCTTGTTCCTCATGTCCTTGGCTTCACACCCACCTGGTGGCTCCTCCCGTTGCTTTCAGCCATTCTTGGTCCCTTCATCCTTCCAGGAACGGGGTGTCTCAAGGCTTCCCAGCCTTGGAGGAACCTGGAGGAACCCCAAAGCTCCCCAAGGAGCTCCAGTTCATTCTGCGTTGGTGCTGGGAAGATCCCTGCTCCCCATCCGATCGGGATCCCTGTGCCGGTGATGAACTTCTCGCAGCCGCGATGACCCCAGCGCGGCGAGACGAATGGCCTGGGGGCCACCGGGCTCCACGTGGGGCCGAGATCTTGTTTCCTTAGTTGTCGAGCAGGGTTTGTACTCGAAAAAGCTCTTGAGCACTCAACGAGCATGAAAGATTAACGAGCGACGAACCCACGAGCTCATCAGTGTCTCGTCTGCGCTCAATTACGGTTACAGGGATCAGCCAAGCTTCCTCCACGGCTGGTGAAACGGAGATGATTGCCGGGGCGCACGGTGCTCGGAAACGTGGTTTTAATGCGTTTTCGATCTCGGCCAAGGAGCAGCGGCATCCGAGGAGCGGCGGGCGCGGCACGGGAGGCGCCGGAGTCCCCGATCAATATTTAATTGATGCTTCCAGCGAGAAGATGCATGAAGTCAGCATCTTCCACCGAGCAGCTCTCTGCCCCGCGGGCACCGCGCTGGCGCTGGAGGAGAAGTGATGAGCTGGCATCTCTCACGCCCTTCCCCCTGCGCTTGGTGGTGGAGCCAGGGTTCAGGGGATGCCGGGATCATAGAATAATTGGAAGAGACCCACCGGGTCATCGAGTCCAACCATTCCTATCAAACACAAGCTCCTGGATGAAGCTCCCCGTGCTCGGGTGTGCCGGCCACGCTCCTCCTGGCCACGTGCAGATGTGGAAAGGGTCCTCAGCCCAGCCGAGTGGAGTCCCCAGCCCTGGAGAGGTTTAAAAGCTGGGGAGATGAGGTGCTTGAGGACATGATTTAGTCGTGGACAGGTATGGCTGGAGTTGAGGATCTCCAAGGTCTTCGCCAACCTCCCGTTTCTATGATTCTATCCACACCAGCCCTGAGCAAACCCCACCCTGCAGAGCCCAGAGCTTCATCGCTTCCAGAGAAGCTGCCCCAGAAGTTCCCACCTTAAAGAGCTTTTAAAGCTTGACAAACTCCATCAGGAAGCGTTTTACGCCTCGTTTGTCACCTCAGGGTGGTGACAACCTGGGATGGAACAATAGGGGTGACACCCAGGCCCTAAAGGAGGCAGACAAGGAGCCCCTGGATGAGGAAGGGTTGCTCCTCACCCATCACGGCGTTGGCCAACACCAGAAGCCTTATCCAGCTTTATTTGGTGCAGAGGCCAGACCCGGTGGGATTTCTGCTGGGATTCCTGACCAAGGTCACCCCATAGGGTGGGAAAGAAGAGCAGCAGCTCCCCAAACCCACCGATCTCCATCCCAAAGCAGATTGAGGAACCGCAGAATCCCCAGGTTGGAAAAGACCTCCGAGATCATCAGGGTCAACCATCCATGACTGAACCAGATCCCTGAGCACCTCACCTGCCCATCTTCTAAACCCCTCCTGGGTTGGGGACGCCTCCACCTGCAGCTGTTCCAGCGCGTGAGAACCCTTGTGAAGAAGTTCCTCCTGATGTCCAACCCAAGCCTGCCCTGGGGCACCTTGAGGCCGATTCCTCTCATCCCATCCCTTGTTCCTTGGGAGAAGAGCCCAGCACCCACCTCTCCACAACCTCCTTCCATTGCCCTGATCTCCATCCCAAAGGGCTTCCCAGTCTCCCAGCCCAGGAGCAAACTGGAAGCTCTGGGGTGAGCGTGGAGGGAGCTGTGACATCAAGTTCTTTGTGCCCTCGAGGACCAGGCTTTTCCTGGCCACCTGGAGGATCTGCTCCTCCTTCCACCTGGAGGATCTGCTCCTCCTTCTCCCAGCCAGGAGACCACAGGGTCTGGCGTTCCCGTGCTGGAAGGAGACCCACCAGCAAGGCAGGAGAACCCAGCCCTGGGTCACCTCGAGAGGTGCTGGGGGTGGAAACAGGGTCCAGGTAGGGCTGTCGGCCACCACGGGCCACGCTGGCCCTGCCCACGTCCAGCCAAGCCTGACGAGCTCCAAGAGGAGAGCCCAGGTCCCGGGGAGCTGCGGGGACGCGGCTGCTCCCACAGATCCTGCGCAGCGAGAAGCCAGCGGCAACGCTGGGCGTTCTGGAGAGCTGCTGGTGAACCCTCCTTGTCCTGCCCGGCCCAAGGCAGCAGAACTCATCCTGCAGGTCCCGAGGAGGCCAATCCCTCCGTCCTGGGCCACCTCCTTCCTCCCTGGGTCTCCCTGCAAACCCCACCTGCTCCATCCATGGAATCTTGGGTTGGGTTGGAAGGGACCTCCAAGCCCATCCAGTTCCAGGTGCAGGGACGCCTCCCACGGGATCAGGGGCTCCAAGCCCATCCAACATGGGTCTCTATTCCTTTCATGGTCCTCAAGGGTCTGGGCTCACCCTCCCAGATAGGTTTGAAGGACGAAGCTCAGCCTTTCAGGGTTTGCAGCTCCTGGTTGGTCACTGGGATTCTTTATGCTGAGCCCTGACTTGATGCGCATGGAATCCTGGAATGGGTTGGATTGGAAGGGACCTCCAAGCCCATCCAGCTCCAACCCAGGGACACCTCCCGCTGGATCAGGGGCTCCATGGAGCAGCCACCACTGCTGGGGGCAAACTAGGCCAGGGCCTCATCGCCCTCAGCTTGAAGAATTTCTTCCCACTGTCTCGTCTAAATCTTCCTCTTCCAATTTAAAGCCATTCCCCCGCATCCTGTCACTCCAGACCCTTGGAAAAGCCCCTCCCCAGCGTTCCTGGAGCCCCTTTCCACACTGGAAGCTGCTCTGAGGTCTCCTCGGAGCCTTCTCTTCTCCAGGCTGAACAACCCCAGCTCTCCCAGCCTGTCCTCAGAGCAGAGGGGCTCCAGCCCTCACACCATTAGGTTGGACTCAATGATGCTGGAGGTCTTTTCCAACGTAGTGATCATCTCCATGGCCTCTGGCCCCGTTCCAACAGCTCCATCTCCTTCTTCTGCTGAGGGTTCCAGATCTGGACACCACTCCCTACTTCCTAAAGAGGTTCCATGCAGTGTTCCCATCCCTCTGACCCAGCAGCAGCGCCTGGTCTTCCACCACTGGTGCTTTGAGGGGGAGCTGGTGTCCTACCAGTTTGTATTTAGGAGGACGATGGTTCGAGCAGGCTTTGTGCTGTCCTCTCCAGGAGCTCCTCTGCTCCCAGGAGCTTCATCAGGTGCTAAAGAAGAACCAGGCCGAGCCGGCGTCTCCTCCGCGCAGCTGCTTGGCTTCTCGGGGCAGTCGGCAAACGTTTCTCGGTCTGTGAGGCGAGCGTGAAAACGCTGATGGGAAAATGAAGCGTTGACCTTTTGGTCTCATCTGGAAGCTCCCGTGAATCGTCTCCTGATGACAAAATTGCCCTAAATTAGAGGGGAGCCGCGCGGTTCTGCCGCGGTGATGAACTCTGCAATTAACGTCCCGCTTAGCAACAACGCCCTCGCGCCCTGGGAAGCCGAAGCCGTGATTTTCGGGATGCGATGAACCTGCTTCTGGGAAGGGTGAGGGATCTTTTGCCTGGCTGGAGGAACCTCTGCTCCAGCTGGGAGGCAGCACCGCGCGGCAGGGAACCACAGCTGAGCTCAGCGCGGCTCTGCCTCCTCGCCCGGCATCGTAGGATCGTGGGGTGGGTTGGGTTGGAAGGGACCTCAAAACTCATCCAGTTCCAACCTGAATCCTGGAATGGGTTGGGTTGGGAAGGACCTCCAAGCCCATCCAGCTCCAACTTGAGTCCTGGAATGGGAATCTCAGGGAGGAGATGCTCCAACATGTGTTTCAGGACCTCTCCTGGCTCTCTCCTGGCCCCCACAGCCCCCCAGCTCCATCACAGGGAGGAGATGCTCCAACATGCGTTACGGGGCTGATCCTGACACCCACAAACCCTGCCAGCACCAGGAACTGTGCTTGCCCCGTGCCCTGTGCCTGCACCCAGACCCCGTTTGTGCTGCTTGCAGCCCTCCAGCAGCTGCTGCTGCAAAGCAGAGGTGGAAGAAATGTTCTCCTGGGAGGGTGGGGAGGCCCTGGAACAGGTTGCCCAGAGAAGCCGTGGCTGCCCTGTCCCTGGAGGGGTTGAAGACCAGGCTGGATGGGGCTTGGAGCTCGTGATCCAGTGGGAGGTGTCCCTGGGTTGGAACTGGATGAGCTTTGAGGTCCCTTCCAACCCAACCCATTTTTTGATTCCATGATTCTCACTTGCCATGAACCCAAACCCCCAGATCCCATCCCTGGAGGGGTTCAAGGCCAGGTTGATGGGGTTGAAGGCCCTGATCCAGAGGGATCCCTATGGCAGGGGTGGGACTGAGTGGCTTTGGGGTCCCTTCCATCCCAACCCTTCTGTGATTCTGTGGTGACAGCGACAGCTCGGGCTGGCTCCTCTCCCAGCGCGGGCTCCGCAGCTCCATCCTCCCAAGCTCCATCCTCCCAGGCTTTGTTGCCATCGCTGCTGTCCTACTTTTCTCTGGCTGCTATTCTTCCCGTCCGTCACGTGCGGGTTCGGTGCCGCGTGCCTGGCTACGGCGTCTCATCCGCGGGCGGCTGCGAGCTGCGCTCCGAGCTGCTCCCAATCCCTTCAAACACCTCCCTCAGCATCACGTCACGCACTGGGAGCTGCACCAGGGGCAGGAATTCGATTCCCCGGGCGCGGGGATGTGGTGGAAGGGGCTGCGTGTGTGTCCTCTGAAAGGACGAGCAACCCTGACGCTGGGAGTGACGACCCCGAACCGCGGGATGTGCGGCTCCCATCGGAATTCCTGGTGGATGATGCTGGAAGTGCAGGTGTTTGTCCTTAGATCTTAGAATCCTGGAATAGTTTGGGTTGGAAGGGACCTCAAAGCCCATCCAGTCCCACCCACTGCCCTGGGCAGGGACACCTCCCACTGGATCAGGGGCTCCAAGCCCCATCCAGCCTGGCCTTGAACCCCTCCAGGGACGGGGCAGACACGGCTTCTTTGGTGTTCCACCTCTTCCAGGGTCTCCCCACCCTCATGGTGAAGAAATTCCTCCTCCTGTCCAGTCTAACTCTGCCCCTCTCCAGTTTATCCCCATTCCCTTCATCCTGTCACCCCAAGCCATTGTGAACAGCCCCTCCCCCGCTTTCCTGGAGCCCCTTCAGGTTCTGGAAGGTCTCTCTAAGGTCTCCTCGGAGCCTTCTCTTCTCCACAACCCCAACTCTCTCAGCCTGTCCTTGTACAGGAGGTTCTCCAGCCCTCGCATCATCCTTGGAGCCTCCTCTGGCCCCGTCCCAACAGCTCCATCTCCTTCTCCTGCTGAGGATTCCAGCCCTGGCCCCAACCCTCCAGCTGAGGTCTCCCCGAGAGGAGCAGAGGGGACAATCCCCTCCCTCCCTGCTGGCCACGTTCTCTGGATGCAGCCCAGGACACGGGGGGTTTCTGGGCTGTGAGTGCCCGTTGTGGCTCCTGTGGAGCTTCTCCTCCCCCAGACCCCCAAGTCCTTCTCCCCAGGGCTGCTCACCATCCATTCTGCGCTTGGTGTTGCTCTGACCCAGTGTAGGACGTTGCCCTCGGCTTGGTTGAACTCGATGAGGTTCTCCCAGCCTGTTTTATTGATGCTCCCTTGGCTCGACAAGCGATTCAACTTCATTTAAAGCCAAATCGAAAGGTTGGGGCGTTACATACAAACCCCTTTTGAGATTCCCAAGGATTTGAATCCATCTCCATTTCCTCATTAGTAGTGACATTATCTCCTTGTCCGAGGAGAGGTGGCTCTTGGTGCTCGCTGCCAATGAATTATGGTTCATGAATTCCCCGTTGACGGGTAAAGTCGTGCTTGGGTGCTTTCCCCAATTAGTTCTTCCGAAAGGGCGTCGTGTTCCCTGCTGCGGCCAGAGGTGCTCAGAGCTGGGCAAGAGGTCAGCGTGGAGCCGTGAAGCATCCTCTGTGGAGGAGAAACTCCTCGTGAGCCACAATGTGTGCTCGCAGCCCAGAAACCCCCCGTGTCCTGGGCTGCATCCAGAGAACGTGGCCAGCAGGGAGGGAGGGGATTGTCCCCTCTGCTCCTCTCGGGGAGACCTCAGCTGGAGGGTTGGGGCCAGGGCTGGAATCCTCAGCAGGAGAAGGAGATGGAGCTGTTGGAACGGGGCCAGAGGAGGCTCCAAGGATGATGCGAGGGCTGGAGAACCTCCCGTCCGAGGACAGGCTGAGAGAGTTGGGGTTGTTGAGCCTGGAGAAGAGAAGGCTGCGGGGAGACCTTAGAGCAGCTTCCAGTATGGAAAGGGGCTCCAGGAAAGCTGGGGAGGGGCTCTTGATCAGGGAAGGCAGGGACAGGACAAGGGGGATGGTTTTGAGCTGAAAGAGCAGAGATTGAGATGAGATCTTGGGGAGAAAGGTTCTCCTGTGCATGTGGGGAGGCCCTGGCCCAGGTTGCCGAGGGGAGCTGTGGCTGCCCCATCCCTGGAGGGGTTCCAGGCCAGGCTGGATGGGGCTTGGAGCCCCTGATCCCGTGGGAGGTGTCCCTGCCCCTGGCAGGGGTGGAACTGGATGGGCTTGGAGGTCCCTTCCAGCCCAGCCCATTCCAGGATTCCATGCGAATCAAGGCAGGGCTCAGCATAAAATTAATTCCAGTGGCCACCAACCAGGAGATGCAAACCCTGAAAGGCTGAGCTTTGTCCTTCAAACCTATCTGTGAGGCTGAACCGAAGCCTCCAGGTCCATGAAAGAAATGGAGACCCAGGTTTGATGAGCCCCTGATCCAGTGGGAGATGTCCCTGGGTTGGAACTGGTTGGGCTTTGGGGTCCCCTTAACCCAACCCATTCCATGATTTGGGTTGGAACTGGGAGGGCTTTGGGGTCCCTTCTAACCCAAACCGTTTCATGGTTTTCTGATTCTGTGCTCTCGCTCCAGCCCAAAAGCCTGAGTTCAGCTCTTCCCCAGCTGCTCCTCAGCCTGAAGGATGCTGGGACAACGAAATTGCCTAGAAATCCCTTCTCGCCTTTGCCTTGATGGGTGTCAGTGGAGCCTTTCCTTGCAGAGGATAATCCCGCTTTTAACGAGGTCATTTGCGCTGATTAGAGCCCAGCAGGGTCCTGCTGAGCCGGCGCGGTGACCGCGCTATCTGCTGGCACCAGGCCCCCACGGGTCGCAAGTCGAGAGGGAGGGATCCCGACGACGCTCATAATTAGCCCGAGCGTTTAATTTAATAAAACAAATGAGTGGGAACGGAAGCGCGCTCTGCTCGGAACGCGCTGCATGGAATTAGGAGTTGTCTTCGTTCCGCGCTGGCGGCTCGGTGAGCGCCTCGGACACAGCTTCCCTTTGCCGAGCCTGGCGCCGGCGCCCGGTGCCGCCTCCAAGGGGTCTGGAGGGTCAGGAGGGGGGTCAGGGATGGAGGGGCTTCTGCGAGGCTTGGCAGTGGGGTTGGGAGATGCGCGGCATCTGCTCTTCAGTTGCAGCTTCCACACTTCAACTGTGGCTTTGACACATCAATCGTGGCTTCCATACTTCAACCGTGGCATCTATAGTTGAACCATGGCACCAGTTGGAGAAGAGAAGGCTTTGAGGAAACCTTAGAGCGACCTTCCAGTACCTGACGGGGCTCCAGGAAAGCTGGGGAGGGGCTGTTCCCAAAGGCTTGTGGTGATGGGACGAGGGGAATGGGGATAAACTGGAGAGGGACAGAGTTAGACTGGACAGGAGGAGGAATTTCTTCACCATGAGGGTGGGGAGGCCCTGGAACAGGCTGCCCAGAGAAGCCATGGATTCCCTATCCCCGGAGGTGTTGAAGGCACTGGTGAGACCGCTCCTCGAATCCTGGGGTCAGTTCTGGGCCCTCCCCACCAGAAGGATGTTGAGGCTCTGGAGCGAGTGCAGAGAAGAGCAACGGAGCTGGGGAAGGGGCTGGAGAAGAAGCCTGAGGGCCCTGGGGGTGTTTAGCCTGGAGAAGAGGAGGCTGAGGGGAGACCTCATTGCTCTCTGCAACTCCCTGAGAGGAGGTTGTGGAGAGGAGGGAGCTGGGCTCCTCTCCCAAGGGACAGGGGACAGGACGAGAGGGAATGGCCTCAAGCTCCACCAGGGGAGGGTCAGGATGGACATCAGGATGAAATCTTTCCTGGAAAGGGTGATTGGTCCCTGTCCGAGGCTGCCCAGGGAGGGGGTTGAGTCCCTTTCCCTGGAGGGGTTTAAGGGCCGGGTGGCCGAGGTGCTGAGGGACGTGGGTTAGTGATTGATGGGAACGGTTGGACTCGATGATCCCGTGGGTCTCTTCCAACCTGGTGATTCTATAATTCTGTGATAAGGCCAGGCTGGATGGGGCTTGGAGCCCCTGATCCAGTGGGAGGTGTCCCTGCCCATGGCCAGGGTAGGACTGGATGCTCTTTAAAGTCTCTTCCAACCCAACCCATTCTCTAAGACTCTACGATCCTTCCCCCTGGAGCCTAAGGTGCCTCTTTCTCCCCCTCCACATGCTGCCGGCCCCGCTTGCGGCCGCTTTGGGTGGCAGCTGGTGATCTCCACCTCGGTTCATCCTCACGTGTCGCTTTGAGTTGATTTGCTGCACTAATTGCTTTACAAATCACACGCTTCTCTAATTGCTCCAGCCAGGAGTGACGAGAGCTCTTCCCACAGCTCTTCCCATCCCGCAGACCCACCACGCGCGGCACCGTGGCCCCTGCAGTTTCCCACGCTGGGATTCTCGGAAAGGACCCCAAATCCTGCCTTTCCCCAGTATCGGCTTTTTTACACCACCCCCCCGGGCAGGATGCGATCCTTCACACCGGAAAATTGACATTAATTAGCTCCTGGATGGCGTTAACAATGTTAATTAACAGCAGAGCCAGGATTCTCGCATCTGGGGAGATGTTTAATCCACGTGGGGTTGGGAGGAGGGAGCCGAGGGGGCTGCCGATGGCTGGTCCAGCCCTGGGATCAGTGCCCGCCTCGACCTGCGTCGAGGTTCATCTGAAACCCCAGAGCGTCTCCCTCCTGGGCTGCCCAGCCTGGGTCCACGACGAGGCACCACGTGGCCATGGCCTTGGGGATGGGAATCAAGGGATGGGTTGGGTTTGCTGGAAGAGAGGTGAAGCCCTGGCTGAGGCTGCCCAGCGCGGTGGTGGAGTCCCCATCCCTGGAGGGGCTCCCAAGCCAGACAGACGAGGTTCTCCGGGACGGTTCGGTCATGGTCAGGGGTGGTTGGACTCAGTGATCTCCAAGGTCTTCTCCATCCGAGGGATCCCATCGTTTGCTGCATGGATGCTCCTGTGCTTTGAGCTTTTGGCTCGCAAACCCCTTCACCAAAGCGGTTCCGTTCGGTGTCTCCGTGATCTGCTGGGCGGTCGTTCGGTTCTGCTGCCGCTCCTGCCATCAGGTTGGTTTTTGCTGTTTCTTAGAAAGCCTCAATCCTGGATCCAATATCTCTACTGGCTTCCAGCCCAATCGTCCTCTCCCATAGGGAAATATCATTCTGACTGGGCGTCAACTGGGACTTAACAGGGCTGAGGGGCCGCGGTTAACGGCGCGGTGAATTGGACACTTAACGGTGCCGTTATCCGCCTCCCGGCACAGCTCGTTGCCTTTTACTTGCACTGGGAATTGCAGCATCAATTCTTCCTCAGCATCGCGGCAGGACCCGGCTCGCGGCTCTCCGGCAGCTCCATCGTCCCATTGTGTCCTGTTCCAGCACTTGGGGATGCGCCGAGGGTGCTGCTTCCGTGGTTTGACGGCACAGGTTTGCTTTTGTGCCGTGCCGAGTGGAGCTGGAGGCTGCCGAGCCCTCACACGGTGTCACCAGGGCAGCTTCTCCGTCTTCTCCCCGACACGAGCTGGTGAATCCCTGGCGGAGGAGCCTGTCGGGAGCGCTAACTCGGACTAGAAAAAGAGTGGCTGGAGAGCTGCCTGGAGGAGAAGGACCTGGGGGGGTTGGTTGACCAGGAGCCAGCAGGGGCCCAGGGGGCCAAGAAGGCCAAGGGCATCTTGGCTTGGAGCAGAGCCGGCGTGGCCAGCAGGGCCAGGGAGGTTCTTCTCCCTCTGGCCTCGGCCCTGGGGAGACCGCTCCTCGAATCCTGGGGTCAGTGCTGGGCCCTCCCCACCAGAAGGATGTTGAGGCTCTGGAGCGAGTGCAGAGAAGAGCAACGAAGCTGGGGAAGGGGCTGGAGAAGAAGCCTGAGGGCCCTGGGGGTGTTTAGCCTGGAGAAGAGGAGGCTGAGGGGAGACCTCATTGCTCTCTCCAACTCCCTGAGAGGAGGTTGTGGAGAGGAGGGAGCTGGGCTCTTCTCCCAAGGGACAGGGGACAGGACAAGAGGGAATGGCCTCAAGCTCCACCAGGGGAGGGTCAGGCTGGACATTAGGAAAAAAATTTTCCCAGAAAGGGTGATTGGTCCCTGTCCGAGGCTGCCCAGGGAGGGGGTTGAGGCCCCTTCCCTGGAGGGGTTTAAGGGCCGGGTGGACGAGGTGCTGAGGGACATGGGTTAGTGATCGATGGGGATGGTTGGACTTGATGGTCCAGTGTGTCCTTTCCAACCTAGTCATTCTGTGATTCTATGAACTCCGTGCCAGGACCCACAGCCGCACCGTGCCTCCGCCGTGCCGAATGCGATGGGGGATGCGTCCCCTGGGAGCTTTGAAAGCAAAGCTGGGGGGTCTTTGAGCCCAGCTCCCGTTCCTCCTCGTGCCGAGGCCTCCGAGCCCCTCGCCGATCCCTTTTGTGCCGCCAGGATTGGTGCCGGCAGCTGGAGCCCCCGGCACGGCACCGGGAGCCGGGGCCGCCAGGGCTTCACCACTCGCTCCCGTCATCCCCTGCCGGGCGCTGCGGGGCGGGATGAGGGACTTGACAGCCTGTGCCTGGGAGACACTTCATCAAGCAATTAATCTGGAGTTCGTTAGCGAGGACTAATTAGCGTTTGTGCAGGAGAAGGAGCCGGGCAGCCTCGTTTGGCTTGGAGCTTCACCGTGACCTTGTGGAGGTTGGGAGGGACTCATCATCGCAGCCCGTCCCACCACGGCTCTGGGAGGAGGAGAGCGGAGGGAGAGCCGTGTCCTCCCCGCCGGGGGTGGGATCTGGAGCTTGGAGCCACCACGGGGTCTCGGGGACCAGGGATGGTCCCACAGGCAGAGTCAAGAGGTCGTGGAGTCATGGAATGGGTTGGGTTGGAAGGGACCTCAGAGACCATCCATTCCACCTCTTGCCCTGGGCAGGGACACCTCCCACTGGATCAGGGGCTCCAACCCCATCCAACCTGGCCTTGAACCCCTCCAGGGATGGGGCAGCCACGGCTTCTCTGGGCAACCTGGGCCAGGGCCTCCCCACCTTCCCAGGAGAACATTTCTCCCCAAGATCTCATCTCCGTCTCTCCTCTTTCAGCTCAAAACCGTTCCCCTCATCCTGTCCCTGCCCTCCCTGATTTTGAGCCCCTCCCCAGCTTTCCTGGAGCCCCTCTCCATACTGGAAGGTCGCTCTAAGGTCTCCCTGGAGCTGGACGACCCCACCTCTCCCAGCCTGTCCTCACAGCAGAGGTTCTTCAGCCCTTGCGTCACCTCTGTGGCCTCCTGGACCCGTTCCAGCCGGGCAGGCGAGTGGGTGACCACCACGTGGTTGGCTTGGTGTTGCGGAGCTGCTCGGATGGGGCTGGAGATCATCGATCTTGGGGTTGGCTGCACGGGAGGGGCAGCCTTTGAGTGTGAGCATTTATTTTGGGTGCTCTCCTGGGCTTTTGGGGGTCTCACCTTGACTTTTGGGGCCTCACCTGGACTTGTGGGGCCTCGCCTTGGCTTTTGGGGTTCTCACCTTGGCATTTGAGATCTCTGCTTGGATTTTGTGGTCTCTCCTGAGATTTCAGGACCTCTCTTTGGCATTTTGTGTCTCTCCATGGCTTCTGAGGTCTCTCCTTGGATTTTGGGGTCTCTCCTGAGATTTCAAGGCCTCTCTTTTGCTTTAGGGCTCTCTCCTTGGGTTTGATGGAGGTGGAGATGGGGATGGGGATGGAGATGGAGGTGGGGATGGGGATGGAGGTGGGGATGGGGATGGAAATGGGGATGGGGCTTTCCCTCTGGCAGCAGCGCGTGACGGCCCGTGCTGGGGCTTCCCCCTGGCCACCCGCCAGCCGTGCCGTCCCCGTGTGCTCGGCCGGGGCTTTGGTTGGATGGGGTGACGGCAAAGCCTTCTCCCTGCCGGCAAATCGGCTTTGGGGCCGGCTGGCTGGCACCGTTCTGCCACCCGCAGCACCCTGCCAGCCTCGTTACGCCCCCCTCGTTAGCTGCCAGGAAGCATTCCTGTGCCACGAGTGACACCGGGCCAATCCCGGCGAGCGTGGAAGCCCCTTTCCAGCAGAAATCCCGTCTGTGCCGATGCCGGACGGTGCCGTGCTCGGATCTGCTTCCAACAGGGTTTTGGTCGCTGTGGGGAGCAGGATCCTCCTGGGCTGGGTTTGGTGCCGCCGGCAGCACCGCGTGGGGACACCCTCGCAGGATCCATCCCGTTCCCATCGCCTTCTTCATCTTCTGTCTTCTTCTTCTGTCTTCTTCCGTCTTCTTCTGTCCAATTCAGCTCCTCCGGGGCTGGCTTTTACACCAGTCGATACACCCGTGACCCACCTTTGCCTGTCGAGATGTGCCAATCTCCACCTAGCAGGCCACACGTGCCAAGAGAGGAGTGTCCACAGGTCTCCTCCCCTTGCGCACGCGCTCTTCTGGCGGCGGTGGTCGACCTGGGGTCTCCTGATGAAGGCCAGTAGTCATCATCACCTTGCGCGCGTGCTCTGTTGGGTGCGGGTCCGTGGGAAGCCCCGTCACGAATCTTGCTGCCTTTTCCTCCTTGCTTCATGGATCTTTCGCAGTGGTGGGGAGCAGGGAGGCTTGGAGACAGGTACAGAACGTTTCTGATACAGTCAAGTTCTGAGGCTGAGAATGAGAAAATGTTGAGGCAGAAATCAATCCTTTGACCGACTCTTAGAGTTGGGGCAGGTTGGATTTGGTTGAGTTGGACTGGGTTCGCGTTGATTTGGGTTAGGTCAGATTGGGTTGAGTGGGGCAGGAGTGGGTAGGTTGGGTTGGGTGATGTAGGTTGGGTCGAGTGGAGTATCTTAGGTTGAGGTAGGTTGGGTTGGGTGGGTTACCTTGGCTTGAGGTAGGTTGCGTTGAGTTGGGTTCAAGTCGATCGAGTTGGCGTGGGCTCGGTTGGCTTCTCCTCCCTTGTCCCCCTCTGGAACGCTGCTGAGGCACCGTAACGGTGCTGCTGCCGGTGCCACCAACCACGCGGCGTGTCCAAAGCCGGCCCAGCACCAACGGGGGAGCTGGATCTGCTGGGAGAAGCTCTGCTGCTCCCTCCAGGGACCGTCGTGCCGTGTGGGGAGGTGGCCGTGCCGGGAGCCGTGCCCAGTGACCCTGAGCAAAGCCGAGGATTGGGAACATGGTTCCTTGCGCTCCCGGGGTCAAGAGCTTCCAATGACTCTGGGTCATTGCCAGCCTTGGTGGCACCGCAGTCCCCATCTCAGCTCTTTCCTAGCCGGGGCGTGGGCCCGTGCCGCCAGGAGATGCCGCGCTGTGCCGCGCTGGGGAGCCTGTTGGGTTCTCGGGAGCGCCGGTGACTCCTGGGAGTAGGGGGAGGCCCAGGGAGGGCGAGCAGAACCCACGTCCTACGTGGTTGATCTCGTCCATCTTCTATGTGACGTTCCTCCTGCTGATCCTGCTCCACGAGAGCTGCGGCAAAGCCGATGCCGGTGCCGCTGTGCGGTGCAGCTGGAGCCCTTCCCGGCCCCTCGGCGCCCCAGCGTCCTTCCCAAAAACTCCTTGGAAGGGATTTGATCTCCATGAGAGGCCCCACACGGCCAGATGCCGTCCAAGTCCCTTCCCCGGGCACCTCATCCTGCAGGCGCCGTTAATCACGGGCTGATAACGAGCTCCTTTAATGAGCGACGCGCGTGCAGGAGCCGGCGTAGCCGCAACCTTAATTACCGAGCTCTGGGAGCTGATGTTCTCCTCCTGTGCTGGGCGGGTGGTGGAGCAGGAGGAGACCCATGGGATGTTGCGTCCATCCTGCTTGGAAGGTGCTCGGGTCACCCAGGAGCTCCTCTTGGGGTTTTGGTGGCACCAGGGCTTGTACCTTGGGGTGGAGGAGCAGGAGGGCATCGTGGTTGGAGGCTCCTTGTGTCACCTAGAAGCTCCTCTTGGGTTTTGGTGGCACCAGGGCTGTGTTGGTGCTCCCAGAGCCCACCTGGGAGTGCAGGAGCTGCAGGGCACCCATGGGTGCTGGGGGCACCAGTTCTGGGGTGCCTGTTTCTTGGGGTGCTCGGCACAGGGTGGTTTTGGGGACTCTCCTGACCCTCGATGTCTCTCCCTGCAGGACAAGAACAGGAAGCTGAGGCCCCTCTATGACATTCCCTACATGTTCGAGGCCCGGGAGTTCCTGCGCAAGAAGCTCATCGGGAAGAAGGTAGGAGGGGACGGCGGCGAGGTCAGGAGATCATGGTGGGGCTGAGACCTTGTGCTGCGTATGCTGGAGGTCCCGATGTTCTTGAGGGCAAGAGGATCTGCAGAGGGATCTCGATCCATGGCTGGAGGGCAGGAGGATCTGCAGAGGGACCTGGATCCATGGCTGGAGGGCAGGAGGATCTGCAGAGGGACCTGGATCCATGGCTGGAGGGCAGGAGGATCTGCAGAGGGACCTGGATCCATGGCTGGAGGGCAGGAGGCTCTGCAGAGGGATCTGGATCCATGGCTGGAGGGCAGGAGGCTCTGCAGAGGGATCTGGATCCATGGCTGGAGGGCAGGAGGCTCTGCAGGAGGATCAGAGGGATCTGGCCAGGCTGGATCCATGAACTGAGTCCAACAGGATGAGGTTCACCCAGGCCAAGTGGCAGGTCCTGCCCTGGGGACCCAACAACCCTGAGCAGCTCCAGGCGTGGGGAAAAGCAGCTGGAAAGCTGCCTGGAGGAGAAGGACCTGGGGTTTTGTCGACAGCGGCTGAACATGAGCCAGCAGTGGCCCAGGTGGCCAAAAGGCCAGTGGCATCTTGGCTTGGAACAGCCGTGTGGTGGCAGCAGGAGCAGGGCAGGGATCGTGTCCCTGATGTGGTCACACCTCAAATCCTGGGCTCAGTTCTGGTCCCCTCACTCCAAGAAGGACCTTGAGGGGCTGGAGCGCGCCTTGAGGAGGGAACGGAGCTGGGGAAGGGTCTGGAGAACAAGGGTTCTGAGAGGCGTCTGAGTGCCCTGGGGCTGTTTATCCTGGAGAAGAGGAGGCTGAGGAGACACCTCATTGTCTCCAACCACCTGGAAGGAGGTTGTGGAGAGGTGGGTGCTAGGCTCTTCTCCCAAGGGACAGGGGATGGGATGTGAGTAAACAACCTCAAATTGCACCAGGGGTGGTTCAGGTTGGTTGTTGGGATATTTCATTCTTTCGTGGAAAAGATTCTCAGCCCTGGCCGAGGCTGCCCGGGGTGGTGGTCGAGTCCTCATCCCTGGAGGGGTTTCAAAGCCGGGCAGATGAGGTGCTCAGGGATGGTTCAGTCAAGGACAGGGACGGATGGACTCAGTGACCTCAAAGGTCTTCTCCAACCAAACCGTTCTGTGACTCGTGGTGCTGTTTGAGTCCTTAGGGATGAACCAGAGAGGGGGAGCCATGAGGTCCACCCAGAGCTGGAGCCCCCTTGGACCTGACTCCCTGATGGGCTGCGATCTCGCTTTGAGCTGCTCCCAGTGACACTCAGGACCTGCTTCGCTCTCCATTCCAATTTATTTCCCACGGCGTGTTTATCTGAAGCGGTTTTGAGCAGTGGAAGGGAACGAGGGACGTGATGTTCGCTCAGCGACAGGAGCACATGGTCGGGATGCGATTCTCAGCCGCCCATAAAATGCTCAAATGAAATCAATTCCCTTCCCGGCTGCTCGGCGGGGACCATTTCCAGCCCAATTGCGTCTCCCCGTTGCAGATCCTCGCTCCGAGCTTCAAATCCAGGAGCTAAAGAGCAGCTTGGGAGGCTTCTCTAATGGGATTGTTGGGCTTGGAGGTGGTGGGATTTGGGATGAGACCTTCCCAGGGCAGGATCTGCAGAGGGATCTGGATCCATGGCTGGAGGGCAGGAGGGTCTGCAGAGGGATCTGGATCCATGGCTGGAGGGCAGGAGGATCTGCAGAGGGACCTGGATCCATGGCTGGAGGGCAGGAGGATCTGGAGAGGGACCTGGATCCGTGGCTGGAGGGCAGGAGGATCTGCAGAGGGATCTGGATCCATGGCTGGAGGGCAGGAGGATCTGCAGAGGGACCTGGATCCATGGCTGGAGGGCAGGAGTCTCTGCAGAGGGCTCTGGATCCATGGCTGGAGGGCAGGAGGATCTGCAGAGGGATCTGGCTCCATGGCTGGAGGGCAGGAGGATCTGCAGAGGGATCTGGCTCCATGGCTGGAGGGCAGGAGTCTCTGCAGAGGGATCTGGCTCCATGGCTGGAGGGCAGGAGGATCTGCAGAGGGACCTGGATCCATGGCTGGAGGGCAGGAGGCTCTGCAGAGGGATCTGGATCCATGGCTGGAGGGCAGGAGGATCTGCAGAGGGATCTGGATCCATGGCTGGAGGGCAGGTGGCTCTGCAGAGGGATCTGGCTCCATGGCTGGAGGGCAGGAGGCTCTGCAGAGGGATCTGGATCCGTGGCTGGAGGGCAGGTGGCTCTGCAGAGGGCTCTGGATCCATGGCTGGAGGGCAGGAGGCTCTGCAGAGGGATCTGGATCCATGGCTGGAGGGCAGGAGGATCTGCAGAGGGCTCTGGATCCATGGCTGGAGGGCAGGAGGCTCTGCAGAGGGATCTGGATCCATGGCTGGAGGGCAGGAGGATCTGCAGAGGGATCTGGCTCCATGGCTGGAGGGCAGGAGGATCTGCAGAGGGATCTGGATCCGTGGCTGGAGGGCAGGAGGATCTGCAGAGGGATCTGGATCCATGGCTGGAGGGCAGGAGGATCTGCAGAGGGCTCTGGATCCATGGCTGGAGGGCAGGAGGATCTGCAGAGGGACCTGGATCCATGGCTGGAGGGCAGGAGGCTCTGCAGAGGGACCTGGATCCGTGGCTGGAGGGCAGGAGGATCTGCAGAGGGATCTGGATCCATGGCTGGAGGGCAGGAGGATGTGCAGAGGGACCTGGATCCATGGCTGGAGGGCAGGAGGATCTGCAGAGGGATCTGGCCAGGCTGGATGAGGGTCCTGCCTTCCTCCCAGTCTCTCTGGCATGAGGGATCACATCCAGGGTGGTGGGTGCTGCTGTTCCAGGGAGGAGGAGAAGGGTTCTGCCGTCCTCCCAGGTTCTCTGTCTCTCTCCCATCCCCAGAAATGGATCCAAAAAGCCGTTTGTCCGTGGGCGCCGTGACCTGCGTGTCCCTGACTCCCCGTAACCTTGCGGCGCCGCGGTCCCCTGGGGAGCTGCGTCCCCGCTGGCCCTTGCGGCCGCCTCCCGGTTGCTTTAGAGCGAGATTCCCTGTGTCAGCTCCACGTTTTTCACTTCCGATTAATTTGATGGAGGAAAGCGATGAAAAAGCTCCTCTCCCTTAATGATCAAAGCCGAACGCGGCGGTGGCCGCCGCAGCCTGATGCGAAGCGACAGCTTTGCCGCGGTGCTCGCCCTCGCGCCTCGCCGGCACCGAGCTCAAAGCCCAAATCCCGATTTCGTGGCCCCTTTTCTTCCCCCCAGTTTTTTCAAAGCCCGCCCCGGCGGGAGGTGGAACCGGGGGACGGCGGCAGCAGCGGCACGGCTCCAGCACCGAAGGGGTTAAGGGGGACTTGGAGAGCCCTGCTTGTTTTGGGGAGCTGGGTCTGGTTTTGGGGAGCCCTGATCAATCGGGGGATCCCTGCTCGATTTGCGGAGCCCCGTCTCTTCTGAGGAAAGGAGGTTGTGGAGAGGTGGGTGCTGGGCTCTTCTCCCAAAGGACAGGGGATGGAGGAGAGGGAATGGCCTCAAGCTCCACCAGGGGAGGGTCAGGATGGACATCAGGAAGAATCTCTTCACGGAAAAGGTTCTCAGGCCCTCGCAGAGGCTGCCCAGGGTGGTGGTGGAGTCCCCATCCCTGGAGGGGTTTAAGAGCTGGGCAGATGAGGTGCTCAGGGAGGGTTCAGTCGTGGACAGGGGCAGTTGGACTCGATGATCTCAAAGGTTTTTCCAACCGTGGGATTCTGTGATCCCATAGTTTCTCTCTTGCCCTTTCCTCAACGACCTTTCTCACCCAGTTTTCTCAGGAGCGTCGCTTCTCCCTCCAGCACAATCTCATAGAATCACAGAATCACCAGGTTGGAAGAGACCCACGGGATCATCGAATCCAACCCTTGCCATCAATCACTAACCCATGTCCCTCAGCACCTCGGCCACCCGGCCCTTAAACCCCTCCAGGGAAGGGGACTCAACCCCCTCCCTGGGCAGCCTCGGACAGGGACCAATGACCCTTTCCGGGAAAGATTTCATCCCATCCGAGAGCTCAAGGACCTGCACCCTCCCGGCAGCCCCGGCGCTGACCCGGTGCCGTGGAATTTGCCCGGCGGCGCGGGATGAAGCGTCTGCCGCGTTCCCAGCCCCTCCGGCCTCCTCCTCCCGTCCCGGCCATGGATTTGTCTCCCGGGATGGAAAGATTCCCGGGCTCCCCCGGCGCCGCCGCTGCCCATCGATCGGCAGGCAGCGCCGTTAAGTAGCTTTTTTAATTACGCCGTCGTGCGGGAGATTGAATTGAGGCTAAATGGGTGCTCGTGGCCCTTTCCTCTAATTAGTTGGGGAGGATTAATCATGTGGCGGAGGGAGGCGGCACGAGAGAACTCGGGGAGAAATATCTCCTGTGCAAGGAAGTGACTCCGACCTCGCTGCAGAGCTGCTCCCGCGGCACCCGGGGAATGGGTTGGGTTGGAAGGGACCCCAAAGCCTCTCCAGTCCCATCCCGGGACACCTCCCACGGGATCAGGGGCTCCAAGCCCCATCCAGCCTGGCCTTGAACCCCTCCAGGGATGGGGCAGCCACCCCTGCTCTGGACAACCTCGGCCAGGGCCTCCCCACCCTCAGCATGAAGAATTTCTTCCAATGTCTCATCTAAATCTTCTCTCCTCCAATTTAAAGCCATTTCCCCTTGTCCTGTCACTCCAGAACCTTGAGAAAAGTCTCTCCCCAGCTTTCCTGGAGCCCCTTTCCATACTAGAAGCTGCTCTAAGGTCTCCTCGGAGCCTTCTCTTCTCCACAACCCCAACTCTCCCAGCCTGTCCTCGGACGGGAGGTTCTCCAGCCCTCGCATCATCCTTGGAGCCTCCTCTGGCCCCGTTCCAACAGCTCCATCTCCTTCTCCTGCTGAGGATTCCAGCCCTGGCCCCAACCCTCCAGCTGAGGTCTCCCCGAGAGGAGCAGAGGGGACAATCCCCTCCCTCCCTGCTGGCCACGTTCTCTGGATGCAGCCCAGGACACGGGGGGGTTTCTGGGCTGCGAGCGCACCTTGTGGCTCCTGTGGAGCTTCTCCTCCCGCAGCCCCCCAAGTCCTTCTCCTCAAGCTGCTCCCATCACACCATCCCCAGCTTGGGTTGCATCCGCGCGTTCCCCATTTTACACCGTGGGGCATTTCCCGGTTTCCTGGCTGCTGGAAGCTCCGGAGAAGCCGTGACGGTGTGTTCCATGACGTGTGCCGGCACCGGAGGCTGCGCCAAGGAGGCTTTGCCTGGTGCATCCATCACCGCCGCTTTCTGGGAAATCAGGGAGGATTTTGCTGTTCGGATCCTTCGGGAGCGCCGGCCGCTCCCCGTGCCAAACTGTGGCTGAAAGCGTCTCCCATCTGGGTTCTGCTCGGCACAACCGGCACCGGCCGGCGCCGAGGAGCAGGAGGGGAGAGACCTGGAACGCTCTGGGCTGCGGGCGTCGTGGTGAGCGGCCTCCTTGGGAGCGAGGAGGGTGAACGGAGCTGATCTTGGTGGGAAATCCAAGAATTCGGGGCCATTTCCCCTCCGTCCAGCCCTTTTCCTCCTCCCGACGCTCCCCCAAGGCTCTGCCGGGAGCCTCCGGCGCTGCAGCCCGGCGTTCTTTGCGGCTCAGCGGAGCTCGTTCCAAGGTCAGTCCTACCCCGAGGCTGCTGCCTGGGATCCGCTGGGCTCGCTCGCCCGGGGCCACCACCCCGAGGGGTTGGGTAGCCACCGGAGCTGCTGGGAGGAGGGAGCTCAGCGCTTCGTGGCCACCACAGGCTCCGCTTTTGCTGTGGTTGCAGCTCTGTAGGCAGCATGGGGGCTTGGAACATCCACGTCCCAGCTCTTCCCGTGGCCTCCTAGGAGGGACCAGGATGGGAGGATCCGGGAGGAGAAGTGGAAAGGCAAAGAACCCTCAACGTGAGGAGGAGAGGGAGCTGTTGGAACTCACTGATGTTCAGCCTAAAGCTTCTCCTTCCGATTTAAAGCCATTCACCCTCGTCCTGTCACTCCAAGACCTTGGAAGAAGCCCCTCCCCAGCTTTCCTGGAGCCCCTTTCCCTACTGGAAGCTTCTCTAAGGTCTCCTCAAAGCCTTCTCCAGAGTGGACAATCCCAACTCTCTCAGCATGTCCTCGGACGGGAGGTTCTCCAGTCCTCGCATCATCCTTGGAGCCTCCTCTGGCCCCGTTCCAACAGCTCCATCTCCTTCTCCTGCTGAGGATTCCAGCCCTGGCCCCAACCCTCCAGCTGAGGTCTCCCCGAGAGGAGCAGAGGGGACAATCCCCTCCCTCCCTGCTGGCCACGTTCTCTGGATGCAGCCCAGGACACGGGTTGGAGAGGAACCAAAGGCTGCTCTCCACCTCTGGTCCCGGGCGGCTCGGATTCTCGGCGCGGGGACGGGGAGGGGGTGTCTGGCTGCAGATGGCAGGGGTGGGTGGCAGAGCAGACCTGTGCTGCTATAATTACCGCCTGGAACGCCCGCGGATCTCCAAGCCCTGCGGCAGCGCAGACCCGACAAGGACTATTTTTACCTCCCCGGCGAGATGAGCCGCGTGCCGGGGCCGGGAAGGGGAGCCGGGAAGGGGAGCCGCGCGCCCCCATCGGCCACCAGGGCCAGGAGGATGCTCCTCACAAAGACCTGGATGGAAGCTGGGGACCATGGGCTGGTGACCCCTTTGATGGGAGCAGGGTGCTGGGACACTGGGCTGAGGGCCACGTCCCGGGGACCACGTAGAATTATAGACTCATAGAATCACCGGGTTGGAAAAGACCCGTTGGATCTTTGGAGCTGTGATTGGAGCTGTGATGCTAGGGAGCACGTCCTGGGGACCGTGTCACTGGGACCGTGGTGCTGGGGACCACGTGCTGGGGACCACATCCTGGTGGCTCCATCCCGGAGACCACGTTGTTGGGACCATGATGCTGGGGACCACATCGTTGGGACTGTGGTGGAGGGACCGCGTGCTGGGGACCACGTTGTTGTGACTGTGATGCTGGGACACTGTGCTGAGGGCCACATCCTGATGGCCCCATCCTGGAGGCCACATCGTTAGAACGGTGACGCTGGGGACCACGTGTTGGGGACCTCTTCGTTGGGACTGTGGTGATGGGACCATGTGCTGGGGGACACATCCTGATTGCTCCATGCTGGGGACCACATTGTTGGGACCATATCCCCTTGTGTCCCCCCATGTCCCCCCATGTCCCCTGGTGTCCTTACATGTCCCCTGGTGTCTCAGACGTCTCCCATGTCCCCTCGTATCCCCCTGTGTCCCACTATGTCCCCTGTGTCCCACATCCCCTCATGTCCCCTCATGTCCTCCTGTGTCCCCCTGTGTCCTTTCATGTCCTCCATGTCCTCTCATGTCCCTCTGTATCCCCTCATGTCTCCCATGTCCCCTCATATCCCCTTGTGTCCCCCTGTGTCCTTTCATGTCTCCCCATGTCCCCTGGTGTCCCACATCCCCCCATGCCCCCTCGTGTCCCCCTGTGTCCCCTTGTGTCCCCCTGTGACCTTTCACATCCTCCCACAACCCCTCAAGTCTCCCATGTCCCCTCGTGTCCTCCTATGTCCCTCTGTCCCCCGATGTCTCTTGGTGTCCCCCATGTCCTCTGTGCCCCCCTGTGTCCCCCCGTGTCCCCCTGGCCGCCGTGCCAGGATCCCGAGGTGGCATCTCCTGGTCCCTGGGCAGCTCCTGGAGGAAGGTTCCCAGCCCTCCGGACGGTGCCCGTCCCGGTGGTGCCGTGGGCGCCCTCGGCCGGTGCCGCCACCAGGCCCCGTGGAGGAGCCGGCACCGAATCCGGGGGAGGAGAAAGACGGGGAGAAGCGAGGAGCCCCCAGAGCAGGTGTCCCTGACCGTGTCCCCGTCTCTCTCCCCTAGGTGAACGTCACCGTGGATTACATCCGCCCGGCCAGCAGCGCCACCGAGACCGTGCCGGCCTTCTCCGAGCGCACCTGCGCCACCGTCTCCATCGGAGGGATGTAAGTGTGGCCTCGGGCAACCTCCACGCTCCGGCTCGGCGCTCAGGGGGGCTCACCCAGGGGAGGCTCAGGCCGGAGAGGAGGAGGAACGTCCCTATGGAATGAGGTGGTGGTGGTGGAGTCTCCATCCCTGGTGGGTTTCAAACCGCGTGTCGTTATGGCACTTGAGGATGTGGTTTGATTGGGACAAGGCTGGACTGGATGAGCTTGGAGGGTTTCTCCAACCTCAGTGATTCCATGATGGGATGGATCCAGAGGGACCTGGACAGGCTGGAGAAGTGGGGCTGGAGAACATCAGGAGGTTCCACCAGGCCAAGGGCAACGTCCTACACCTGGGTCTGAGAAATCCCTGGTTTCCATCCAGGCTGGGGATGGTGTGATGGGAGCAGCTTGAGGAGAAGGACTTGGGGGGCTGGGGGAGGAGAAGCTCCACAGGAGCCACAAGGTGCGCTCGCAGCCCAGAAACCCCCCGTGTCCTGGGCTGCATCCAGAGAACGTGGCCAGCAGGGAGGGAGGGGATTGTCCCCTCTGCTCCTCTCGGGGAGACCTCAGCTGGAGGGTTGGGGCCAGGGCTGGAATCCTCAGCAGGAGAAGGAGATGGAGCTGTTGGAACGGGGCCAGAGGAGGCTCCAAGGATGATGCGAGGGCTGGAGAACCTCCCGTCCGAGGCCAGGCTGGGAGAGTTGGGGTTGTGGAGAAGAGAAGGCTCCGAGGAGACCTTAGAGCAGCTTCCAGTACCTGAAGGGGCTCCAGGAAAGCTGGGGAGGGGCTGTTGGTCAGGGAGAGCACAAGGGGAAGGGAAGGGTTTCAAATTGCAAGAGGGGAGTTTTGAGGCAGGAGGATGCGGTTTTGGGGCAGGAGGATGCGGTTTTTGGGGCAGGAAGATGCAATTTGGGGCCGGAGGATGCAGTTTGGGGCAGGAGGATGCAGTTTGGGGCAGGAGGATGCAGTTTGGGGCAGGAGGATGCAGTTTGGGGCAGGAGGATGCAGTTTGGGGCAGGAGGATGCAGGTTTGGGGCAGGAGGATGCAATTTGGGGCCGGAGGATGCAGTTTGGGGCAGGAGGATGCAGTTTTGGGGCAGGAAGATGCAATTTGGGGCAGGAGGATGCAGTTTTGGGGCAGGAGGATGCAGTTTTGGGGCAGGAGGATGCAGTTTGGGGCAGGAGGATGCAGTTTGGGGCAGGAGGATGCAGGTTTGGGGCAGGAGGATGCAGTTTTAGGGCAGGAGGATTCGCTCTGGGGTCACTGGAGGTGCACGAGGAAGCAATCGCGTGGCGGAAAACCCGCTGCCTCCTCCAGTTTTCCGCATCTTCCCCATCTGCGGAGCCTCTCGCCGAGCGCTGCCGCCTGCTCTTAGCGTCTCCGGCTCCAAATTGCATCCAAATCGCTCCCGAGTCGCATCCCAGCTCCGGCACGAACCCTGATGTGAATTTGCGGGGCCGCTGCTCCCGTTGACTTCATCGCCGTAATCAGGCACGGGGCGAGCGCCGGGAGCTGCCGGGGGGAGCGCGGAGCTGCTCCCTCGCTCCCCGCTGCCTCCGGCTCTGGGGTCGCAGAGGGCAGCGGCTGCTTCCAGCTCTGAGTGCTGGGAGCTGGAATAGACCCAGCTCTGCCCTCCACGTCCCTGCCTCGTCCCTGCCTGAATCCTTGTCTGAATCCCTGCCCCGATTCCTGCCTGCATCCTTGTCTCTGTCCCTGCATCCCTGCCTGCATCCCTGCCTCATCCCTGCTTGCTCCCTGCATCCCTGCCTGGTCCCTGCCTGCATCCCTGCCTGATCCCTATCTGAATCCCTGCATCCCTGCCTCGATCCCTGCATCCCTGCCTGATCCCTATCTGAATCCCTGCATCCCTGCCTCGATCCCTGCATCCCTGCCTCAATCCCTGCTTCAGTCCCTGCCTGATCCCTGATCCCTGTGTGATCCCTGCCTCAATCCCTGCATCCCTGCTGGATCCCTGTCCGGATCCCCACCTGCATCCCTGCCTCTATCCCATTCCATCCCACACTATCCCATGACATCCAAGCAACCCACACTATCCCACAGCATCCCACCCCGCTCCACAGCATCCATGGCATCCAGCGGCATCCCATCCCACCCCACCCCACAGCATCCCGTCTCTTTCCACAGCATCCCACGGCATCCAGCACCTTCCCACCCTATCCCATGGCATCCCATCCCATGGCATCCCATCCCATGGCATCCCATCCCATGGCATCCCATCCCATCCCATCCCATCCCATCCCATCCCATCCCATCCCATCCCATCCCATCCCATCCCATCCCATCCCATGGCATCTCGCACTGTCCCATCCCTCATCATGAAGAAGTTCCATCTAATGTCCAATCTAAACCTTCCCATTCCAATTTAAAGCTGTTCCGCCTTGTCCTGTCACTCCAGAACCTTGGGAAAAGTCCCTCCCCAGCCTTCCTGGAGCCCCTTTCCCTACTGGAAGCTGCTCTAAGGTCTCCTCGGAGCCTTCTCTTCTCCACAACCCCAACTCTCCCAGCCTGTCCTCGGACGGGAGGTTCTCCAGCCCTCGCATCATCCTTGGAGCCTCCTCTGGCCCCGTTCCAACAGCTCCATCTCCTTCTCCTGCTGAGGATTCCAGCCCTGGCCCCAACCCTCCAGCTGAGGTCTCCCCGAGAGGAGCAGAGGGGACAATCCCCTCCCTCCCTGCTGGCCACGTTCTCTGGATGCAGCCCAGGACACGGGGGGTTTCTGGGCTGCGAGCGCACGTTGTGGCCCCTGTGGAGCTTCTCCTCCCCCAGACCCCCAAGTCCTTCTCCTCAAGCTGCTCCCATCACACCATCCCCAGCCTGGATGGAAACCAGGGATTCCAACCCTGACGCAGGTGTAGGACCTTGGCCTTGGCCTGTTGGAACCTCCTGATGTTCTCCAGCCCCACTTCTCCAGCCTGTCCAGGTCCCTCTGGATCCATCCCGTCCTCCTGGGGTGTCACCTGCCCCACTCAGCTTGGTGTCACCTCCAGCCTTGCTGCAGGAGCCCTCGATCTCGCTGTCGATGCCGTTGATGGAGACGTTGAACAGCGCTGGTCCCGTGATGGGAATGGCACAAATCCCTGGTGGGGAGAAAAAAGGGTTCCAAAGCTCCCTAAACCCCAATTTCAGGAAAGCTCAGAGCTAGGAATCCGTGGGGCTCCTTTCCCAGCCGGCAGCGGGGCCGGGGTGCTGCATTTTCATGGAATCATAGAATCACTAGGGTGGAAAGGACCCACGGGAACATCATTTTGAGGCAGTTTTGGCCCAACCGGTGAGTTTTGGGGGTGCCGTTTGGGCGCTGCCAGAGCCAGGTGGGGTTTGGATGCTGAAAACACCACACAAAACCTTCCCTTTTGGATTTTTTTTGATTTTTTGAGGGAAAAACTGTGAAATGAGTTCAGGGGGGAGCTTGAAAAGAGCCATTTTTGCTTCGGCTGCTCTTTTAAGTGGGAAAAACTGCATTTCACGGCCTAATGGGATTTTTTTCCCTCACTGCAAAGAGCTTTTCATCCGTGTTTTCATATTCCCGTTCTTTAATCTGGGATTAACTGGGGATGCAGCTTCCCAGTGCGCGGCGGCTCCGGCTCAGCTTTGATTTGGAGGGGAAGGGCTGGGAATTGCGGTTTTCCCTGCCCGGCGCCGGGGATGTGGGAGCGGAAAAGGGGCAGGGACAGAGCCTGGGGGCTGGTTTGGGGTCAGGGAATTCCCTCTTGGGGCTGGTAGCCCTGCTCCCCGCTTTGGTGGCCGCTTCAGAGAAGCACGAGGGGATCAAGTGGTCTTGGAAAGGCTCCGGGTTCCGTGGCTGGGCTCGTTGGGTCAACAGTGGGACGAAGGAGAAAGCCAGGGGATGGATTCTACCCCCTCCACGTGGAGCTGTTGGAACGGGGCCAGAGGAGGCTCCAAGGATGATGCGAGGGCTGGAGAACCTCCCGTCAGAGGACAGGCTGGGAGAGTTGGGGTTGTTCAGCCTGGAGAAAAGAAGGCTCCGAGGAGACCTTAGAGCAGCTTCCAGTAGGGAAAGGGGCTCCAGGAAAGCTGGGGAGGAGCTCTTGGTGTAGGGACAGGACAAGGGGAATGATTTTGAGCTGTAAGAGCAGAGATGGAGATGAGATCTTGGGGAGAAATGTTCTCCTAGGAAGGTGAGGAGGCCCTGGAACAGGTTGCCCAGAGAAGCCGTGGCTGCCCCATCCCTGGAGGGGTTCAAGGCCAGGTTGGATGGGGCTTGGAGCCTCTGATCCAGTGGGAGGTGTCCCTGGGTTGGAACTGGATGGGCTTGGAGGTCCCTTCCAACCCAACCTGTTCTATGATTCGGGTTGGAACTGGTTGGGTTTTGAGGTCCCTTCCAATCCAAACCGTTCCATGATTCAGGATCAAACTGGGTGGGCTTTGAGGTCCCTTCCAGCCCAACCCATTCCAGGACTTAGGTTGCAACTCGATGGGTTTTGAGGTTCTTTCCAGCTCATTCCATCGCTGTGTGAACACCAACCTGGCTTTGCAGAGCGAGCTGCTTGGATCCCCGGGTGGCTTCACCGCCTGCCGTGCCGGGAGTGCCGGGAGAGCCGGCGCAGGGTATTTACCCACCCTGGATCCCGCGGGCAGCGGCTGCTGGTGCTTTGCGGTTGGAGCCGGGTGTGCCGCGCGGTGCCGGGGCAGAGCCGGGCTCGCGCCCAGCAGCCGTGTGGGTTTTTTTTGCAGCCGGAGCTTCTGGAACGGGCCCAGAATTGGCTGCTGCTTTGCAAGCTGCTCCCTCCTCTGGGAAGGAGCTGCCGGCTGCCGGCTCAGCCCTCGGAGCGCCGCGGGAGGAGGAGCGCGGAGAGGCTGCCAGTGCCCGGCCGAGGGCTGCCAGAGCTCGGGGCTGGCACAGCGCCGGCTGCAAGCTCCACGCTTGGAGATCGGCCATCGCGCCGTTAAATGCTGCCGTTCCCCGATCCCCCTCGGCTTGGGTTGGTGCAGCCAGAGTTCCACACGCCGCTGTGATTCTGTGGCCTGGACAACAACCCTGGGCAGCTCCAGCCTAGGAGAAGGCTGGCTGGAAACTGCCTGGAGGAGAAGGACCTGGGGGGGTTGGTTGGACAGGAGCCAGCAGGGGCCCAGGGGGCCAAGAAGGCCAAGGGCATCTTGGCTTGGAGCAGAGCCGGCGTGGCCAGCAGGGCCAGGGAGGTTCTTCTCCCTCTGGCCTCGGCCCTGGGGAGACCGCTCCTCGAATCCTGGGGTCAGTTCTGGGCCCTCCCCACCAGAAGGATGTTGAGGCTCTGGAGCGAGTGCAGAGAAGAGCAACGGAGCTGGGGAAGGGGCTGGAGAAGAAGCCTGAGGGCCCTGGGGGTGTTTAGCCTGGAGAAGAGGAGGCTGAGGGGAGACCTCATTGCTCTCTCCAAGTCCCTGAGAGGAGGTTGTGGAGAGGAGGGAGCTGGGCTCTTCTCCCAAGGGCCAGGGGACAGGACGAGAGGGAATGGCCTCAAGCCCCACCAGGGGAGGGTCAGGCTGGACATCAGGATGAAATATTTCACAGAAAGGGTTGAAGGAGGTTGCTCAGTGCCAGCAAAGCCCCATCACATGGTGCTGTGGCCTGGATGGAGGAGGCTGAAGGGATTCCCGGTGGGAATTCCAGTGATTCCAGCCCCTCCAGGTCCTTCTCCTCCCGGCAGCTCTCCAGCTGCTCTTCGCCAAGCCTGGAGCTGCTCGGGGTCGTCGTGACCCACGGACAGGACCCGTCCCCCCCGGCTCTCCCCATCCGGCAGCTCCGCTCACCTGCTCCAACCTGGGAATCGTGGCCTCCTAACCAGGCTGTGATGTAGGGGCCGATTTAACTCCGATGGTTAACGATCCCTCCGTTAATGCTGCTACTTGGGGATTTAACGCCCCTGCCCTTTGACCGGGGGAAATGAGGAGAACTTTGATTTCATGCGGATTGGAGACTCGGGGAGTTCAGCACTGGGAAAAGCTGCTGAGCCGAGAGGATTAAAGCGCAGGGGCTGGGAGGGAGCAGCGGGGATGCAGCTGAGATGGGGGGGAATGAGGCTGCGACAGGGAGTGGGGGGGCAATGGGATTGGAATGGGATGGGATGGGATGGGGAGAGGAGTGGGACTGAGGGCTCCAGGCTGTGCCAGGCGGGGACCAATGGCCCGTGGGGGGGACACGGGTCCCTTGGGATCCTTCCTCCCTCCTCCTCCTTCTTGCTGGGGAGGGGGCTTGGGTTAACAAGGATGGAGACAGGGCGGGGCTTGGAATAATGGGGATGGAGATGGGGGCTTGGAATAATGAAGATGGAGATCTGGGTCTTGGATTAACCAGGATGGAGACCAGGGGGCTTGGAATAATGGGGATGGAGACAGGGGGCTTGGATTAACAAGGATGGAGACCAGGGGGCTTGGATTAATGAGGATGGAGATAGGAGGGCTTGGATTAATGAGGATGGAGCAGGTCCTGGGGGCCTCCCTGGTGTGGCTGGAGCTGGGTCCGAATCCACGCCAGGTGCCTCCATCCCCTCCCACCGAGCCCTTTTGGGGCTGAAAAGCCGGAGGGGAGCGAATCCTCCCTCGCCGAGCGCGGTCCTGGTGCCCCCCAGCTCCTTTAGGACCCGGCACCACGGGGGAGTGAATGCCAGCGGTTTTGTTCGTCTAATCAAAAGCCGTAACCGCGCTATCGCGGAATGAGTGAAGGCATCGAGAAGGGGTGACACCGAGATGACGGCGCTTGCGAGCGCTGGGGGCAGGAGGGGGTCGTCCTCTTCCTGAGCAGGCGGAGCGCTCGCTGCCGCAGCTGTTCCTGATGCTTTTCCATGCCGGGTTTTAATCTCCTTTGCTCTCGGAGATCCACCCCGTCCTCTCCTTGCTCTGTTCCCACCGCAGGGATGGGAGATGGAGTGATGATGGGGCTGGAGAACAGGGTTGTGAGATGATGGGGCTGGAGAAGAGGGTTGGGTAATGATGGGGATGGAGAAGAGGGTTGGGTGATGATGGGGACAGGGAACAGGGTTGGGTGATGATGGGGATGGAGAAGAGGGTTGGGTGATGATGGGGATGGAGAAGAGGGTTTTGAGATGATGGGGGTGGAGAAGAGGGTTGGGTGATGATGGGGATGGAGAAGAGGGTTGGGTGATGATGGGGATGGAGAAGAGGGTTGGGTGATGATGGGGACGGAGAACAGGGTTGGGTGATGATGGGGACGGAGAAGAGGGCTGGGTGATGATGGGGATGGAGAAGAGGGTTTTGAGATGATGGGGACAGGGAACAGGGTTGGGTGGTGATGAGGATGGAGAACAGGGTTGGGTGATGATGGGGATGGAGAACAGGGTTGGGTGATGATGGGGATGGAGAACAGGGTTGGGTGATGATGGGGACGGAGAACAGGGTTGGGTGATGATGGGGACGGAGAACAGGGTTGGGTGATGATGGGGACGGAGAAGAGGGCTGGGTGATGATGGGGATGGAGAAGAGGGTTTTGAGATGATGGGGACAGGGAACAGGGTTGGGTGGTGATGAGGATGGAGAACAGGGTTGGGTGATGATGGGGATGGAGAACAGGGTTGGGTGATGATGGGGATGGAGAACAGGGTTGGGTGATGATGGGGACGGAGAAGAGGGCTGGGTGATGATGGGGATGGAGAAGAGGGTTGGGTGATGATGGGGATGGAGAACAGGGTTGGGTGATGATGGGGACCAGAATGGGGCTGGTTGGCGATGGGGACCAGTATGGTGTTGGACTGATGGTTGGACTGGATGAGCTCGGAGGGCTTTCCCAACCTCAACGATTCCATGATACGAGACAAAACCCCTTTGTGGAAGGTTCACAGGCCCTGGGAGAGGCACCCAGGGGGTGGTGGAGTCCCCATCCCTGGAGGCGTTTGGAAATTGGGGAGATGAGGTGCTCAGGGCTGGTTCGGTAGTGGAGAGGGACAGTTGGACTCGATGCTCTCCAAGGTCTTCTCCAACCAATCCATTCTGTGATTCCATGCTGGTTTTTTACGCATGTATGAATTTTTTATAGACGCGGTGAATTAGAGGTCGCAGGGAGTTACGGACGCGCTCGGCGAAGAGGAATTTATGGGTTTGTTTAAAGCAGCAGAGGGGAACGCAGCTGATTTACGGCACCAACGCGGCCCCGTTGGCAGCCACCGAGCCCCAGAGCCGGCCAGCGCCGGGAGATGGGACGGGAAGGAGGAAAAATGGGATGGGAATCAGAAATCAAGGAGGGTTCCCGGTTCTGGGGGTGCTGAGATCTCTGGTGCTGGGGTGGGGTGGGTTTTTTTGCCAGCAGAGTGATGGTTGTGGTGGAGTTTTGAGCTGGGGATGGTATTGAAGGTGCTGAGATTTCTGGTTTTGAGGTGGGGTGGATTTTTTTGGGGTGGTACAGGATTCCTTCAGGAGGTTTGAGATGGTGGTGGTGATATTGAAGGGGCTGAGCCCTCTAGTTTTGAGGTGGACTGGGATTTTTAGGGGACGTATGGGAGTTTTGAGGAGAGTGGTGGAGTTTTGGGTTGGTACTCAAGGTGCTGAGCCCTCTGGTTTTGGGGTAGGTGGGTTTTTAGGGGGTGGGGGTGGCGTTTTGGTGTCAGGGGTTTTAGAATCATAGAATCATGGAATGAATTGGGTTGGAAGAGACCTCAAAGGCCACCTAGTTCCAACATGAATCCTGGAGTGGTTTGGGTTGGAAGGGACCTCCAAGCCCATCCAGTCCCACCCCTGCCATGGGCAGGGACACCTCCCACTGGATCAGGGGCTCCAAGCCCCATCCGACCTGGCCTGGAACCCCTCCAGGGATGGGGCAGCCACAGTGTCTCTGGGTAACCTGTTCCAGGACCTCCCCACATGCACAGGAGAACATTTCTCCCCAAGATCTCATCTCCATCTCCCCTCCAAACCGTTCCCCTCGTCCTGTCCCTGCCCTCAGCAGCACTTTGGGGGCGCTGCAGGGGTTTTGGGGCGCTGCCGGCTCCTGCACCCTCACACGGGCATTCTTCATGCTCCAAGCACCTTCCTTCAGCGTCCAGCAGGTCCCCTCCGGCGTCAGGGCCCGGTGGGATGGATGGAGTCGGGACGCGGTGGGTGACGGGGGGTTGGATGCCACCGTCCAGCGGTGCTGAGCTCCTCGCTCTTGTCTCCTGGCAGCAACATCGCCGAAGCGCTGGTGAGCAAAGGCCTGGCCACCGTCATCCGCTACCGGCAAGACGACGACCAAAGATCCTCGCACTACGATGAGCTCCTGGCTGCCGAGGCTCGGTGAGTGCCGGCTGAGCTGGACCGCGCCGCGCCGACACGGCTCCTTGCAGGCATCTCACAGGGGGCTGCAGAGCTGCACCACGTACCCCCATCCTACCTCCATCTCATCTCCGTTCCATCTCCATCCCATCCCATCTCCATCTCCATCCCCATCCCATCTCCATCCTCATCTCCATCTCCATCTTCATCTCCATCTCCATCTCCATCTCCATCCCCATCCCCATCCCATCCCACCTCCATCCCATCTCCATTCTCTTCTCATCTCATCTCATCTCATCTCATCTCATCTCATCTCATCCCATCCCATCCCATCCCATCCCTGCTTTTCAGGATGGTCTCCCTGCCCCACATCCCTCCTGAGGGATGGCTGAGCAACCTTTCCCTTCCACAGGCTTTCCAGGGGCCTCCAGCCCTGCTTTCCCCATCCCATCCCATCCCATCCCATCCCATCCCATCCCATCCCATCCCATCCCATCCCATCCCATCCCATCCCATCTCCATCTCCCCCCATCCCTCCCCACTGCTCCGGGGGGTCTCCCTGCCCCCTCCCTCCTTTCCCAGCTGATCATCCTCCCCCTCCTCCGTCTCTCCCGGATCTCCAGCCCCTCCTGGCCCCCTCCAAGCGCTCCCGCTCCTCCCCAGCCTCCCCGGTGCTGGTGCCGGTGCCGGTGCCGGTGCCGCAGCCGAGCTGGGTGCTGGTGCGGGGCCAGGCGCCGCCGTGACTCAGTGGGAATTGGCAGCAGCAGCAGCTGCCGCGCGCGATGCGTGACGGATTCTCCGTGCGGGCGACTGCCGGAGCCGCGGGGGAAGCGGCCGAAGGCTCCGAAGCCTTCGCCAGGCGCCCCGGAGGTGGTTGGGAGCTCGGTGCCCGCCGCGTGCATCACGCGGGGTCCAGAGGGAGTCGCGGTGCCGCAGGCTCCCAGCCGGCCTCGCTGCCGGAGCCGTAATTCCATTGAACCCCGGTGACGTGCGAGATGATGCGAAGGACGAGACGCGTCCTGGAATTAGGTTGAGGTTATCCACGGGGAGGGGAAAAAACAAGCGCGGGAGGATGCTCTCCCCACCCCATCAGCACAAACGCTGATGCAGGCGGCGGCTCCCGCTCCTCCGGCAGCTCCTGCCTCCCCGCAGCGGCTGCGCCGCAGCCAGATGTGCGCGGGGGAGGCGGCTCGGGCCGTGGGAATGGCCAGATGTGCGCGGCCCAGGCGTGGGAATTCTGGGGGTGCGCGATCCAGATGTGCACGGCCCGGGTGTGGGTGGTCTAGGAATGCACACAGTCCGGCTGTGCTCGATCCAGCTGTGCTCGATCCAGCTGTGCTCGGCCCAGCTCCTTGCAGGAGGCTGCCATTCCAGCTGCGGGAGGCGGGTGCCGGCGTGGGACAAACCAGCTCCCACACTCCCGTTTCCCTCTGGAATAGGCTGAATATTGGGATGCTGGGATGTCCTGGATGCTGGGATGCTGGGATATCCTGAACGTTGAGATATCCCGAATATAAGGGTGCTGGGATATCTGGAATATTGGGATGCTGGGATGTCCTGGATTCTGAAATGCCTGAATATAGGGATACTGGGAAGCCTTGAATATCGGGAAGCTGGGATATCCTAAATATAGAGATGCTGGCAATTCCTCAATATGGGGAAGCTGGGATATCCCAAAGATAGGGATACTGGGATATCCTGAATGCTGGGGTGCTGGGATGTCCTGAATATTGGGATATCCTGAATATAGGGATGCTGGGATGCTTGAATATAAGGATGCTTGGATGTCCCGAATATTAGGATGCCGGGATGTCCTGGATGCTGGGGTGCCCTGAATATGGGGATACTGGGATATCCTGAATATAGGGAAGCTGAGATATCCCGAATATAGGGATACTAGGGATTCCTGAATCTAGGGATGCTGGGACACCCTTAATATTGGGATGCTGGAATGCCTGAATACTGGGATGCTGGGATGTCCTGAACATTGAGATATCCTGAATATAGGGAAGCTGGGATATCCCAAATATAGGGATGCCGGGGTGCCCTGAATATGGGGAATCTGGTTTAGATAAGAGTGAACTGAGCGCATCCACTGCTGCTGGGCAGGAGCCTTTTCCTGCTGCTCCTCCTCCTCCTCGGCGCAAACCCCCGGCAGGGACAGGAGCTCTGGGAGCTGGGAGGACGCGGGGAGCCCGGGGTGCTCACTCTCCTCCTGGGGGGATCCTCGCAGCGTCCAGCGAGATCCAGCGGCTGCGCTTCCCCCCGCCGGGCGTTCCAGCGCTCTTTAACTCTGCTTTTTCTCTGAAGTGGGGTTAAAAAAAAGAGAAAGCTGTTTTCCTGCAAAAAAAAAAAGAGCTATTTCTGGCTGAGCCACTTATCCCTGGGTGCAGCGGGGAGCGGCGCTCGGAGGAGGGTGAGGGAGCGAGAAATCCTTGTGCTGATTTAACAGGTCGGCTGCTTCCAGGCTCCCGGAATGATCCAGCTCAGCAAATTGACTGCGCTGCAGAACCTCAGCAGCAGCTTTGAATCCCTCCCCTTGGGGGGTTACGGTCGGCACATCCCGCTCCGGACAAATTCATAGAATCACAGAATCACCGGGTTGGAAAAGACCCACTGGATCATCGAGTCCAACCGTCCCCATCAGTCACTAACCCATGTCCCTCAGCACCTCGTCCACCCGGCCCTTAAACCCCTCCAGGGAAGGGGACTCAACCCCCTCCCTGGGCAGCCTCGGACAGGGACCAATCACCCTTCCCGGGAAAGATTTCATCCTGATGTCCATCCTGAGCCTCCCCTGGTGGAGCTTGAGGCCATTCCCTCTCGTCCTGTCCCCTGCCCCTTGGGAGAAGAGCCCAGCTCCCTCCTCTCCACAACCTCCTCTCAGGGAGTTGGAGAGAGCAATGAGGTCTCCCCTCAGCCTCCTCTTCTCCAGCCTAGACACCCCCAGGGCCCTCAGGCTTCTTCTCCAGCCCCTTCCCCAGCTTCGTTGCTCTTCTCTGCACTCGCTCCAGAGCCTCAACATCCTTCTGGTGGGGAGGGGCCCAGAACTGACCCCAGGATTCGAGGAGCGGTCACCCCAGGGCCGAGGCCAGAGGGAGAAGAACCTCCCTGGCCCTGCTGGCCACGCCGGCTCTGCTCCAAGCCAAGATGCCCTTGGCCTTCTTGGCCCCCTGGGCCCCTGCTGGCTCCTGGTCAACCAACCCCCCAGGTCCTTCTCCTCCAGGCCCTTTCCAGCCAGGCTTCTCCTAGGCTGGAGCTGCCCAGGGTTGTTGTGCCCCAAGGGCAGGACCCACCATTTGGCCTCGTTAACCCTCATCCTGTTGGTCTCAGCCCATGGATCCAGCCTGTTCCGATCCCTTTGGAGCCTCCTGACCCTCCAGCAGATCCAGCTTCCCACCCAGCTCAGTGTCATCTCCAAACTTGCTCAGGGGGCCCTCGATGCCTCCATCCAGGTCATTGATAAAGACATTGACCAGGGCTGGACCCAGCCCTGAGCCCTGGGGACACCACTTGTCACTGGCCTCCAGCTGGAGCTAACTCCATCTCCTACCACCCTCTGGGTCCTCCAGCCAACCAGTTTTCCACCCCTTTGCCTTGGAGAAGCTCTTGGGGAGGCTGGAAGAAGTGAGAAGTTGTCATTCCCATGAGCCCGAGGAGCGGTGACCGCGGAGAAAGGTGGATCGAGGACCCACGGGGGGCTTGGAGGTCCCTTCCAACCCAACCCATCCCAGGACTGTGTGGAGCTGGGCTCATTTCCAGCCTTGCCTGGGCTCGTGGATTGTCCTCCTGGCAGCCCCAGGCGCTCGCCCGGCCTCCTCCCCTAACACCTGGGAAAGAAACTTGACCTTTAGAAGGTGGAAAAGGCCAAACCTGTCAGGGGAAGGAGCTTTACTGACCGTGCGCTGCCCTTTCCCGCGCGCCGACGGCCTTTTCCGTGCTGGCAGCTCAGCCGCTGCCTCCGCTCCCGGCAAGGAGCCAACGGGGCCATCAATGTCGTGAAAACCAAATGGATCTGCTGCTGGGAGCTGGGGCGGCTGCCCTCACCATCCACCCCCCGGCGATGGGCCTGAGCCCCGGGCAGCGCCGATTCATGGAATCCTGGAATGGGTTGGGCTGGAAAGGACCTCCAAGCCCATCCAGTCCCACCCCGGCCATGGGCAGGGACACGGCTCCAAGCCCCATCCAACCTGGCCTTGAACCCCTCCAGGGATGGGGCAGCCATGGCTTCCCCGAGCAGCTCCAGGCATGGGGAGGAGCTGGGGAAGGGGCTGGAGGAGAAGGACCTGGGGGTGTTGGTTGAACAGGAGCCAGCAGTGGCCCAGGGGGCCAAGAAGGCCGAGGGCATCTTGGCTTGGATCAGACATGGTGTGGCCAGCAGGGCCAGGGCAGGGATTGTCCCTCTGGGGAGGTCACACCTCAAATCTTGGGTTCAGTTTTGGGTTCCTCCCTCCAAGAAGGACCTTGAGGGGCTGGAGAAGGGAACGGAGCTGGGGCAGGGGCTGGAGAACAAGGGTTCTGAGAGGCGTCTGAGGGCCCTGGGGTTGTTTATCCTGGAGAAGAGGAGGCTGAGGGGAGACCTCATCGCTGTCTCCAACCACCTGACAGGAGGTTGCAGAGATATGGGTGCTGAGCTCTTCTCCCAGGAGACAGGGGATGGATGAGAGGAAACAGCCTCAAGTTGTGCCAGGGCAGGTTCAGATTGGACATCAGGAAGAATCTCTCCATGGAAAAGGTTCTCAGCCCTGCCCAAGGCTGCCCAGGTGGTGGTGGAGTCCCCATGCCTGGAGGGGTTTCAAAGCCGGGTAGATGTGGTGCTCAGGGACGGTTCAGTTGTGGACAGGGATGGATGGACTCATTGGTCTCGAAGGTTTTCTCCAACCGCGGGATTCTGTGACGCTATGACTGGCTCTCAGACACTCATTCACGTTCATTCCACACGTGATGTTGCTCCATCCAGGTTCCTCACCCTCTCGATGTGATTGGAACCTGGAAAGATCTGATTTCCATTTGAATTGGCGCGTTCCCCGTGGAGTTTGGGTTCTAAACGCTCCATGTTCTTGGCTGAGAGGAATTGATATTAATTCCACCTCACCTGGTTCTCGAACCCTTCCCTTGTGTGAGGACAAAGCGATGGGATTTGGGGTTGAGTGGTTGAGCTGATGGGGTTGGGGCCAAGCTCAGGGGAGATGATGAAGGTCGTTAATTGGGATTAGGATGCTAACGAGCACATAGGGTGGAGGTGGGCGCTGACGGCTGTGTCCGCTTTCTTCCGCAGGGCTATCAAGAACGGGAAGGGGCTGCACAGCAAGAAGGAGGTGCCCATTCACCGGGTGGCCGACATCTCCGGGGTAAGGACCTCGCGGCACAGGGAGAGGCTGGGCTGGTTCTGTCACCTGCCAGGTTGTTTTCTGGGATGGCGAGAGTGGAGAAGAGCTGGAGACGTGCTGGGTGCCGGCTCCTCTGCACATCTTGTGGTTCCACTTGCTGCGTGTCGGGTGTATGGGAAGCTGGAGAAGCAGCATCCATGGCTGGAGGGCAGGAGGATCTGCAGAGGGATGTGGATCCATGGCTGGAGGGCAGGAGGATCTGCAGAGGGATCTGGATCCATGGCTGGAGGGCAGGAGGATCTGCAGAGGGATGTGGATCCATGGCTGGAGGGCAGGAGGATCTGCAGAGGGATCTGGATCCATGACTGGAGGGCAGGAGGCTCTGCAGAGGGATCTGGATCCGTGGCTGGAGGGCAGGAGGATCTGCAGAGGGACCTGGATCCATGGCTGGAGGGCAGGAGGATCTGCAGAGGGATCTGGATCCATGGCTGGAGGGCAGGAGGATCTGCAGAGGGATGTGGATCCATGGCTGGAGGGCAGGAGGATCTGCAGAGGGATCTGGATCCATGGCTGGAGGGCAGGAGGATCTGCAGAGGGATCTGGATCCATGGCTGGAGGGCAGGAGGATCTGCAGAGGGATCTGGATCCATGGCTGGAGGGCAGGAGGATCTGCAGAGGGACCTGGATCCATGGCTGGAGGGCAGGAGGATCTGCAGAGGGATCTGGATCCATGGCTGGAGGGCAGGAGGATCTGCAGAGGGATCTGGATCCATGGCTGGAGGGCAGGAGGATCTGCAGAGGGACCTGGATCCATGGCTGGAGGGCAGGAGGATCTGCAGAGGGATCTGGATCCATGGCTGGAGGGCAGGAGGATCTGCAGAGGGATCTGGATCCATGGATGGAGGGCAGGAGGATCTGCAGAGGGATCTGGATCCATGGCTGGAGGGCAGGAGGATCTGCAGAGGGACCTGGATCCATGGCTGGAGGGCAGGAGGATCTGCAGAGGGATCTGGATCCATGGCTGGAGGGCAGGAGGATCTGCAGAGGGATCTGGATCCATGGCTGGAGGGCAGGAGGATCTGCAGAGGGCTCTGGATCCATGGCTGGAGGGCAGGAGGATCTGCAGAGGGATCTGGATCCATGGCTGGAGGGCAGGAGGATCTGCAGAGGGATCTGGATCCATGGATGGAGGGCAGGAGGATCTGCAGAGGGATCTGGATCCATGGATGGAGGGCAGGAGGATCTGCAGAGGGGTCTGGATCCATGGCTGGAGGGCAGGAGGATCTGCAGAGGGATCTGGATCCATGGATGGAGGGCAGGAGACCAGGCACGGTGCCTGCTGGGAGAACCGGGGTAACCAGCTGTGTGTAGGTCAGCCCCAAGGAGGCCTCCTCGGCTCAGGCTGGTGTCCCACCAAATCCCACTGCAGGAGCTGTTGGTCACCCCTGGTGCAGCCCAGAAGGCTGGAATGAGGTTTCTCCTGGGGGTTTCTGTCCTCTGGGAGGTCTCACTTTGTGGTTGCGTCACCCTGAGCATCAGCCATGAAGGGGACCCTGTGGTGCCACCGGCTTTGGCACAACCAGCTCCTCCAGGAAGCAGCAGAGACGAAACGCATCCTTGCGTCCCTCTTGGGTTTGATGCCCCAGGTCTCAAGAAGGTCCTGGGTGTCCTCAAGGGGTTGGAGCTCTGTCCTGGGCACCCCAGTTCCTGCCTGCAGGAACCTGCTGGGCTCCAAAGCCGTGTCCGCTGCTTTTAGGAGGTGGAGACACCTCATCCTCCCTAGGAGAACCCATCATGGGGTTCCTGCTGAACCGGGCGCGATGAAGAGCGCCGAGGACACCCCATGGCTGAGCTGCTGCCACCTTGGGGCTCTAGAACCCCAAATATTGCTGCGATTACCTACAAAATGGGAGAGAAACCAACCACGATAGGTTGGGGGGATGTCCCTGCTCCGAGATCCCCGACCCCATCCCGGCACCGTCCCCGCGTCGGGTCAGGATCGTTCGGCGCTGCCGTAACTCAGAGGAAAAGGGTTGGAGGTGGATGGGAGGGGGAACCCCCATGAAGAAGATGAGGTTGATCCATCGCGGCTTTTCCCGGAGATTTGTTAATCCTGGTTAATCTTTAATAGTTTGCTGTAAATCGATCCCGGGGCCTGTTAACCGCGTGTCAGCACTTGGCGGCGTGATGGATGCCGGCGCGTGCCGAGCCCACAGCCGGGGCTTCACCGCCACCAGGGGAAGGTGTGGGGATCCACCTCGGCGCTCACCGGGGATCGGAGAGGTCTGGGGGGCATCGGCATCAGCCGGACTCTGCTCGACCTCCTGGTGCTCGGTCCCGGCTCCCCAGCACCAACCTGGAGGCTCTGGCCAGGCTGGATCCATGGCTGGAGGGCAGAAGGATCTGCAGAGGGACCTGGATCCATGGCTGGAGGGCAGGAGGCTCTGCAGAGGGACCTGGATCCATGGCTGGAGGGCAGGAGGATCTGCAGAGGGACCTGGATCCATGGCTGGAGGGCAGGAGGATGTGCAGAGGGATCTGGATCCATGGCTGGAGGGCAGGAGGCTCTGCAGAGGGACCTGGATCCCTGGCTGGAGGGCAGGAGGATCTGCAGAGGGATCTGGATCCATGTCTGGAGGGCAGGAGGATCTGCAGAGGGGTCTGGATCCATGGCTGGAGGGCAGGAGGATCTGCAGAGGGATGTGGATCCATGGCTGGAGGGCAGGAGGATTTGCAGAGGGATCTGGATCCGTGGCTGGAGGGCAGGAGGATCTGCAGAGGGACCTGGATCCATGGCTGGAGGGCAGGAGGATCTGCTGGAGGCCAGGCTGGATCCATGGCTGGAGGGCAGGAGGATCTGCAGAGGGACCTGGATCCATGGCTGGAGGGCAGGAGGATCTGCTGGAGGCCAGGCTGGATCCATGGGTTTTTGTCCTTCCCACCGGCACAACGCATCCCTGTGTCCGTGTCCCTTGGTCACCATCCCTGTCCCCACCCTGTCCCCAGCTCTGCCCTTCGCTGTCCTCGCTCTCCCAGCCGGCTCAGCAGCCGCGATGTGAAACTCAGCGAATTGGCTCAAGCACCGGCTTGATCCCGATTTTCCCAGCTCCGGCGCAGCCTCCTCTCCTCTCGCTCCAGTTTCTACTGGGAAATGGCCCTTCCGTGTGGCCCGAGCCACCCACAGTGGGTGGGATGGAGCAGGAAAGGCCTGGAGGGGCTGCATCTTCTAGGTGGGGGGGATCTAAAAAGCGTTCCAGGAGCATCCAGCTCTTCTCCACCACCCCTGCTCTCGGCTCCGCGATGCCACTGGCGAGAGAAATCCCCCTCCCTCCAACAAATAGAGAGAAAACGGAGGGGAAGCGCGTCAGGAATGGGAATCTCAGCCTGGCTTCTCCCGTCAAGCGTGAGCTCTGAGACAGCGCGCGGCGCCGCGGCCGCTGGAAAAAGCTCCTGTCCTTGCACGAAGTCCTTGAACGGTTTTGCATAATTGGCAGAGCTTCACACGGAAGGGGAGCTGGGGTGGGTTTTTTTTTTATTCTTCTTGCTGGATTTGTGCATCGTTTCCCTTCGATTCCCACCTAAAGAAACGCTCCGAACGGTCAAAGAGCAGCAGAGACGCCGCTTGGCCGCACGGGGGGAGCTGGAAGCACCGGGGTGGGACGTCCTGGGCCATCAGGAATTGGGGAGCCCCAAAAAGGACAGGGGGGCTAGAGGGCTTGCACCCACCAGGGTGGATCGTGAAGTGGGATCGTGCCTTGGAGGCTCCTCTTGCCCCCCAGGGGGAGAGGACGGAGCCGGAGCTGCCAGGGGACAAATCCTGGTGGAGGCACCACTTGGCACAGCCGGGATGGGGAGATGCCAACGTGGTGGAGATCCTCAGCTTCTCTTCCCCGTCTGAATTTCTTGTGAATTTCTTGAATCTGGTGGTGCTGCCCATACACCAGTACGCCCTCTCCTCTGCGTCTGGCAGTCAGAGAACCGTGGGATGGGTTGGGTTGGAAGGGCCCTCCAAGCCCATCCAGATCCAACCCTGCCCTGGGGACACCTCCCACTGGATCAGGGGCTCCCAGCCCCATCCAGCCTGGCCTTGAACCCCTCCAGGGATGGGGCGGCCACCCCTGCTCTGGGCAACCTGGGCCAGGGCCTCCCCACCCTCCCAGGAGAACGTTTCTCCCCAAGATCTCATCTCAGTCTCCCCTCTTGCAGCTCAAAACCATTCCCCTCATCCCATCCCTGCCCTCCCTGACCAAGAGCCCCTCCCCAGCTTTCCTGGAGCCCCTTTCAGTGCTGGAAGCTGCTCTCAGGTCTCCGTGGAGCCTTCTCTTCTCCAGGCTCAACAACCCCATCTCTCCCAGCCTGTCCTCATATAGGAGGTTCTCCAGCCCTCGCATCATCATCTCCATAGCCAGCCCTGTGGGTCTTTTCCAGCCTGGTGATTCTGTCATTCCCAAAGCTCCCCACGGACTGGGATGTTCGGAGGGGGTGGAATTCCATCCCTGCGGCGTTGCTGGCGTGCTTTGCCGTGCAGGGATCACTCGGGAATGGCAGCTCTCCACTCTGCCTCGCTTTGTGCGCATCCCGGTGGATTTTTCAGGTCATTTTCCGGCACGTTCCAACTCCTCCTCCTCCTCCTCCTCCTCCTCCTCTCCCTGCTGACAGCAGCCGCTCTTCCTCACCGAGCTCTTCCTCACCACGTCCCCCCAGCAGCCGGGGGGTCCCTCCCCACCCCTGTAGCCGGACGGGGCTGCTCCCCGCACGGTGTGTTCCTGGCAGCTCCTTTTTCCCTCGAGCTAATCAAATCAGGGCCGTGCAGCGATTACCGCTAATTAGTAGCCCTCATTAGCGGCTCTCGGTTGAGATTTGCATATGTTCGACCTACGTGGTTAACGTGGTTTTTTTCCTCGCGCTGACACGTGCTGCGGCGACTCCGTGGCCGCGCGGCGGCTACGGAACCTCCCGTGGCGCACGTGTCGGCGAGCGCCACGGCGAGGGGGTCACCGCGCGGCTTCGCCCACGACCCCGCTGGGAGCCGGCGACGTCGGCGGGACGAGGATTCGAAGCACCGAGACGCCGGCGTCTTCTCCGGTGCCGGAGCTGGGGACGCGATCCAGCTCCAGGTTGCGGAGCTGGGGTGGCCGGCGGCACGCCGGGTCTCGCCCGCGGGGAAGCGAGCGCCGAGGTGGGTTCGGATTCGAACCCCACGGGCTGGCAGCCCTCGCTCTGGGCGCCGTGGGCAGAGCCGTATGGCTGGCGGTGCTCGTGCCGCGGCTCCCCAGCCTTGGAGCGGCGCCTTCTCCGCCTCTGCCTTTTCCAGCCCGCGCGGGAAGCGGCTCGGGCTCCTCTGGCAGCAGATGCCGGCGCCTTCCCCCTCCCGGCCTGGCTCCCAGCGCTGCTCCAGAGCTTTGCGGCTGCCTCCGCTCGACGCCTTCCCTGCCGCTTCCAATTCCAGCTTCACCAAATCCCGAGCCCTCCTCCCGCTCCTGCTCCATCCCTGCCCGGCAGAGCCGCCTCGCCATCCTCCACGGGCCGGTTTGGCCACGACGCGCTCCTCTCCCTCCTCCACACCTCGTTTTCCTAAATTAAACCCCAAGCGGCATAAAAAGCCACCTGGCTGCCTTTTATTTTAGGAGCCGCTTGGGTCTTTTTTTCCTTCCTTCCCTGAGGAAATAAAAGAGGAGCTGGTGGCACCAAGGGCGCTGGGTCCTGGGCTGCGGCTGCTCCGTGCGCAGGGCTCGTCGGGGCCCTGGGAGCAGGAACGGCTGCAGGATCCGTCCCCAGCCGCAAGGAGTCGGTTCCCTGCCCGCATCCTGCATCTGTGGCCAAGGTCAACGGGATGAGGGGCAACCAAGCTCCGTGCCGGGTCCTGCGTGGGGACACAACAACCCCGAGCAGCTCCTGGGGTGGGGAAGAGCAGCCGGAAAGGTGCCTGGAGGAGAAGGATCTGAAGGTGTTGGTTGAACATGAGCAGTGGCCCAGGTGGCCAAGAAGGCCAGTGGCATCTTGGCTTGGATCAGCCATGGGGTGGCCAGCAGGGCCAAGGCAGGGATTGTCCTCCTGGGGAGGTCACACTTCAAATCTTGGGTTCAGTTTTGGGTTCCTCCCTCCAAGAAGGACCTTGAGGGGCTGGAGCACATCTGGAGAAGGGAACAGAGCTGGGGAAGGGGCTGGAGAACAAGGGTTCTGAGATGCGGCTGAGGCCCTGGGGGTGTTTATCCTGGAGAAGAGGAGGCCGAGGGGAGACCTCATTGTCTCCAACCACCTGAAAAGAGATTGTGGAGAGGTGGTTGCTGGGCTTTTCTCCCAAGGATCAAGGGATGGGCCGAGAAGAAATGGCTTTGAGTTGCACCAGGGAAGGTCTAGGTTAGATATTAGGGACAATTCCTTCGTGGAGAGGGTTCTCAGCCCTGGCCGAGGCTGCCCAGGGTGGAGTCTCCATCCCTGAAGGGCTTCAAAACACGTGTAGATGCAGCACTTCGAGTCGCGGCTTGGTTGGCACGCTGGGGTTGGGCTGCTGGTTGGACTGGAGGAGCAGCAAGAAGGAGCCCCTGTCCCCATCCCACGGGACGTTGGGGTGCTGGTGGGTCCCCAAACCTCAAGGGTTGTGGTCGGTTGTGCCCCTGACCCCCTTTTCCCCCCTCGCAGGACACGCAGAAGGCGAAGCAGTTCCTGCCCTTCCTGCAGCGCGCCGGCCGCTCCGAGGCCGTGGTCGAGTACGTCTTCAGCGGGTCCCGCCTGAAGCTCTTCATGCCAAAGGAAACCTGCCTCATCACCTTCCTGCTCGCAGGTGAGCCCCGTCGCTCCCGTCCCAGCGCAGGATCCGGCCCGTGCCCCCCCTGGCTCCAACCGGAGCCTCGTCCCGCGCCGCTGCGCCCTCCTGGTCCTGCCTCAGGGTTGCTGGCTGCGTTGGTGCTGGTGCCACCACTGGTTGACCTTGGGGAGGGCATTAATCAACTGGGAGGTGCTAATTGGGGATGATTGGAGGATGCCCGGAGTGGGCAGTGTTGGTAGGTGCTACCTGATGGCTTTAAAGTGGAGAGGGGAGGATGTAGAGTGGACATCAGGAGGGAGTTCTTTATGGAGAGGGTGGGGAGGCCCAGGCTGGATGGGGTTTGGAGCTCCTGGAGGTGTTGAAGGCCAGGTTGGATGAGGCTTGGAGCCCCTGATCCAGTGGGAGGTGTCCCTGGGTTGGAACTGGATGGGCTTGGAGGTCCCTTCCAACCCAAACCATCTCATGGTTCCATGATTCTCGCTTGGTGTCAACCAGAACCCCCAGATCCCATCCCTGGAGGGGTTCAAGGCCAGGTTGGATGGGGCTTGGAGCCCCTGATCCAGCGGGAGGTGTCCCTGGGATGGAACTGGATGGGCTTGGAGGTCCCTTCCAACCCGTGAATTCCTTCTCCTACCCCAATCCCGTGCCTGTTCCAGCCAAGGCTTTGGAGCGTGGCCAACCCTTTGATGGGAATGGTTGGACTCGATGATCCGATGGGTCTTTTCCCACCTGGTGATTCTATGATTCCGTTGGTTGGTGGCCGGAGAAGGGTCGATGGTCCCGGGGGGGTTTTCCCTGGGACGAGGAATCCCGGTGCCGGTGGCAGCGTTGGCTGAGCCGGCGCTGCCGGATCCCTCGGTCGGTGGGGAGGGATGTGGGGCGGCTCGTCCCTCGCTGCGTTTCCATGGCGATCGCGAGGATGACCCTGAACGCCGATCGTTCACAACTCGGTTATGAAAAATTCAATAAGCGTATAAATAGATCTTCATACGGGGAGAAAAAACACCCAGGTTTCCATCAGCAACAGCTCCCACCCCAGGATTATTTATCCTAGAGGAGAGCGTGGGGGCCGGGAGGGAGTCGGGAAGATCCTAGTCCTCCCAGTAACCCCCAGTCCTCCCAGTAACCCCCCCCGGGGGGGGGTTACTGGGAGGACTGGGGGTTTACTGGGAGGACTGAATCTATGATTCTATGATTCAGTCTTCCCAGTAACCCTCCAGCCTTCCCGGTGACCCCCCAGTCCTCCCAGTAACCTCCTAGTCCTCCCAGTAACCCCCATTCCTCCCAGTAAACCCTCAGTCCTCACAGTAACCTTCCCAGGGGTTACTGGGAGGACTGGGGGTTCACTGGGAGGACTGAATCATAGAATTATAGAATCGTAGATTCAGTCCTCCCAGTAAACCCCTAGTCCCCCCAGTAACCCCTCAGTCGTCCCAGTAACCCCCTGGTCCTCTCAGTAACCCCCTAGTCCTCCCAGTAACCCTGCAGGGGTTAATGAATCTATGATTCTATGATTCAGTCCTCCCAGTAAGCCCCCAGTCCTCCCAGTAAGCCCCAGTCCTCCCAGTGTCCTAACCCCGTCCTTCTCGACGCGTTTGTGCGTATAAATAGGCTCGTCGGCTTTATTTATAATTAACCGCTCGTCAAGTCAGCTGCGAAAGACGGGGAAACGCGACTCTACCCCCCCCTTTGCCTGCGCCGGAGACATGAAAATTTTTAGGAAGCGATAAAAACCTCCCACGTGCTCGGGGAGGAGGAGGAATTCACGTTTCTGTGGAGGGTTTGGAGGTGGAGAAGCTGCCGCCGGGGTCGGCTGCGCTGCCGCACGCAGGAATCCTGCAGGAGGAGCTGGGGATGAGCCGCATCCTGCATCACTTAGAGGCATCTTGCATGGCACAGGAGCATCCTGCATCCCGCAGGGCATCCTGCATGGCACAGGGCATCCTGCATGGCACAGGAGCATCTTGCATCCCATGGGAGCATCCTGCATCCCACAGGGTCATCCTGCATGGCACAGGAGCATCCTGCATCCCACAGGGCATCCTGCATCCCACAGGAGCATCCTGCATCCCACAAGGTCATCCTGCATCCCACAGGGGCATCCTGCATCCCACAGGGCATCCTGCATCCCACAGAAGCATCCTGCATCCCACAGGGGCATCCTCCTTGGTCCTGCTCCATGGGGTCCTTGGTCCTGCTCCATGGGGTCCCTGCTCCATGACGGTTCCTTCTCCATGAAGGTCCCTGCTCCATGGGGTCCCCTCTCCATGGGGTCCCTGCTCCTTGGTCCTGCTCCATGGGGTCCCTGCTCCATGGGGTCCCCTCTCCATGGGGTCCCCTCTCCATGCGGTCCCCTCTCCATGGGGTCCTTGCTCCTTGGTCCTTCTCCATGGGGTCCCTGCTCCATGGGGTCCTTGCTCCTTGGTCCTGCTCCATGGGGTCCCTACTCCATGGGGTCCTTGGTCCTGCTCCATGGGGTCCCTGCTCCATGGTGGTCCCTTCTCCATGAAGGTTCCCTGCTCCATGGGGTCCCCTCTCCATGGGGTCCCCTCTCCATGGAGTCCCTGCTCCTTGGTCCTGCTCCCCATCATCCCCTACGGAGCTCCCAGTGCCTCCCCTGAGCCTCCATCCCTCCTCCCAGCCCTTGCTCACTCCCAGCAGCTGGAATTGGGGGTGGACCCCACAGGGAGGCTGCTTCTTGCTAATTAATTAATCCCCGCAGTAACTGCATCCCATAAAATGCTGCAGGTGGATTCTGGAGGCCTTCAGCACAGGGAGATGTTTTATCATGCTGTTATTTTTCCCACTTTTCTTGGGAATTCCAGGCGATGCCATTCCCAGGCCCTTGGCTGGTGCTCGCATCCCCTCCCCCCGGTGCCGTTACGCGCCGCTCGGAGCTGGGAATGCAATAAATATCCGTATTTCATCAATGCCTCCGGATTTTCTATCTGGAATGCAAATGAGCGTCGTAAGGAGAAGACAGGTCCCTTGTAAATGTGACTCCCGGGATGCTCCCGAGGGAGCCCCGTCCCGTCTTTCCAGCTCAAATACACGCGTCGCAGCGCTATAAATATGTGCAAATAGAGAGGCGCTGATTTAATCCCGGATTCCACTTTCCCGGAGAGACTCCGCAGCCTGACGCCTTCGCGGCGCGGGGGACGGTGGCACCGCTCATCCTGAGGGATGAGAGGAGAGGGAGTGCGTGGATCTCATCGAGGAGAGAGTGGAGCTGCGGGATTGAGGGGACCCCGAATGGTGCGGATGCTCCGTGCTGGGATGCAGGGACCCCAGGGGTTGGGATACGGGGACCCCAAATCCCTTGGATGCTCCGTGCTGGGATGCAGGGACCCCAGAGATTGGGATACAAGGACCTCAAATCCCTTGGATGCTCCGTGCTGGGATGCAGGGACCCCAGAGATTGGGATACAAGGACCTCAAATCCTTTGGATGCTCCGTGCTTGGATGCAGGGACCCCAGAGGCTGGGATATGGGGACCCCAAATCCCTTGGGTGCTCCGTGTTGAGATGCAGGGATCCCAAATATTGGGATACAAGGACTCCAAATCCCTTGGATGCTCCGTGTTGGGATGCAGGGACCTCAGATCCCTTGGATGCTCCATATTGGGATGCAGGGACACCAAAGCCCTTGGATGCTCAGTGCTGGGATGCAGGGACACCAAATGTTGGGATGTGGGGATCCCAAATCCCTTGGATGCTCATTGTTAGGATGCAGGGATCTGAAATCCCTTGGATGCTCAAGGTCCGGATGCAGGGACCCTAAATCCCTTGGATGCTCTGTGTTGGGATGCAGGGATCCCAAATCCTTTGGGTGCTCCGTGCTGGGATGCAGGGACCCCAAATGTTGGGATTTGGGGATCTCAAAGCCCTTGAACAGTCATTGTAGGGATGCGGGGATCCCAAATCCCTTGGATGCTCAGTGCTGGGATGCAGGGTCCCCAGATCCCTTGGATGCCTCATGTTGGGATGCAGGGACCCCAAATTGGGATACTCCGTGCTGGGATACGGGGACTCCAAATGCTGCCGATGCTCAGTGTTGTGTCACCGCGACTCCAAATGCTGCAGCGCTTGGGATGCAGGGACCCGAACTGCCCCTGATGCTGCGCTGGGACAGGTTGTCCCTAAAAACTGGAGATCTGGTGTGAGGACACGGTGGCCCCGCACGCCGAGCTGTGGTGACACCTGACGCCACCGACACCCGCAGTGGGAACACGCTGACCCCAAAACCTGCCGCCCCGCAGCGCCGCATGCAGCCGAGCAGCAGCTCCTGAGGGCTGAGTCTGAGAATCGTAGAATCAGAGAATCACAGAATCACCAGGTTGGAAAGGACCCACCGGATCATGGAGTCCAACCGTTCCCATCAATCACTAACCCATGTCCCTCAGCACCTTGGCCACCCGGCCCTTCAACCCCTCCAGGGAAGGGGACTCAACCCCCTCCCTGGGCAGCCTCGGACAGGGCTTGAGGACCCTTTTGGTGAAGAAGTTCCACCTGAGGTCCAGCCTGACCCTCCCCTGGTGGAGCTTGAGGCCATTCCCTCTCGTCCTGTCCCCTGGCCCTTGGGAGAAGAGCCCAGCTCCCTCCTCTCCACAACCTCCTCTCAGGGAGTTGGAGAGAGCAATGAGGTCTCCCCTCAGCCTCCTCTTCTCCAGGCTAAACACCCCCAGGGCCCTCAGGCTTCTTCTCCAGCCCCTTCCCCAGCTCCGTTGCTCTTCTCTGGACTCGCTCCAGAGCCTCAACATCCTTCTGGTGGGGAGGGGCCCAGAACTGACCCCAGGATTCGAGGAGCGGTCTCCCCAGGGCCGAGGCCAGAGGGAGAAGAACCTCCCTGGCCCTGCTGGCCACGCCGTGGCTGATAGGAGTCCAGGTGGCTGTGTCCCTCCTGCCCTCCGGCTGCGGGGCTGCAGTGACCCCGGTGTCCCCGGTGCCCAGGAAGGAGGTCACGGCAGCGGTGATGCCCGGCACTGCCAGCTCCGCTCCCTCCATCCCGCACGGTGCTGCTGGTTGGGAGCGCAGGATCCGAGCCGGTGTCGCATCCCGGTGTTGGGATCTGGTGTGGATCCTGGTGTTGGGATCTGGTGTGGATCCTGGTGTTGGGATCTGGTGTGGATGCTCGGCTTTGGCGTCTGGTTCCCTGATCCCTGCGAACTCTGTCGTTGCGGTGCTGGATGCGGCCGCGTGGCCGCTCTTCACCCCCCTGTTCCCCTCCTCCCCGGCTCCCAGGGGCCGTAAATCTCTCAGAGAGCAGCAACGGCTCCCGGACACGCTGAGGGTTGGGAATCAGGGTCTGGGAGAAGGAGAAAGGAGAAAGGTTAGAGGATATAGGGTACAGGCTGTGGGATAGAGGATAAAGGATGGAGGGTATAGGATAAGGATGAAGGATACAGGGTATGGGATGTAGGATAGAGGATACAGGATACAGGATAGAGGATAGAGGATAAAGGATATAGGCTACGGGGCATAGGATATAGGATAAAAGATACAGGATAGAGGGTGTAGGTTATAGGATAAACGATATAGGATATAAGATAAGGATAAAGGATACAGGGTATGGGGTGTAGGATAGAGGATACAGGATAGAGGATAAAGGATAGAGGATAAAGGGTAGACGATAAAGGATAAGGATAAAGGATAAGGATAAAGGATACAGGGTGTGAGATGTAGGATAGAGGATAGAGGATAAAGTATATAGCATATGGGATACAGGATATACAGTACAGGGTGTGGGATGTGGGATAGAGGATAGAGGATATAGGATATGGGGTGCCAGCAGAGGGGGATCTGGGGGCTGTGCCCCATCCCCGTCCCTGCTCCCGCACCCCCTTGGCTCAGCCGGGACCAGCTCCAGGTTTCCCGGGAAGGGAAGGGCATCCTCTGTGTCCTCTATCCTATATCCTCTATCCTATATCCTCTATCCTATATCCTTTATCCTATAACCTACATACTATCTCCTGTATCCTATATCCTACATCCCGTGCCCTGTATCCTCTATCCTTTATCCTCCATCGCGGTGCAGAAGCCGTGGCAGCTGCTCCCGTCCCCCAGCCCTGGTCGCTCGGCAGAGGAGGAGGAGGAGACCGAGGAGGAAGATGAGGAGTAGGAGGAGGAGGAGGAAGGGAAGGCAGCGCCTGGCAGCTCTGGCTCCTCGTTCTCCTCTCCCAGCGCGGCGCTTGAGGAGGCTCCTCAACGGAGATGCCAGCGGCGTGTGGGCAGGGAACGTGTGCCGGGACCGGGCAGGGGGGACAGGGATGAGATAAGGACTGGGATGGGGATGTGATAAGGACTGGGATGGGGATGGTGATGAGATAAGGACTGGGATGGGGATGGGGATGAGATAAGGACTGGGATGGGGTTGGGGATGAGATAAGGACTGGGATGGGGATGGTGATGAGATAAGGACTGGGATGGGGATGGGGATGAGATAAGGACTGGGATGGGGTTGGGGATGAGATAAGGACTGGGATGGGGTTGGGGATGAGATAAGGACTGGGATGGGGATGGGGATGAGATAAGGACTGGGATGGGGTTGGGGATGAGATAAGGACTGGGATGGGGATGGTGATGAGATAAGGACTGGGATGGGGATGTGGTAAGGACTGGGATGGGGATGAGGTTGAGATAAGGACTGGGATGGGGATGAGATAAGGACTGGGATGGGGATGGGGATGAGATAAGGACTGGGATGGGGATGAGGTTGAGATAAGGACTGGGATGGGGATGGGGATGAGATAAGGACTGGGATGGGGATGAGATAAGGACTGGGATGGGGATGAGGTTGAGATAAGGACAGGGATGGGGATGGGGATGAGATAAGGACAGGGATGGGGATGGGGATGAGATAAGGACAGGGATGGGGATAGGGATGGGTACGCAGATGGAGCTGAGATAAGGACTAGGATAAGGATGACATAAGGACTGGGATGGGGATGACATAAGGACTGGGATGGGGACAGGGATGTGATAAGGACTGGGACAGAGGTGTGATAAGGGTGGGGGTGGGGAGAGGGAGATGGGGAAGTGATAAGGACAGTGATGGGGATGGGGGTGTGATAAGGACAGGAACAGGGATGCCATAAGAATGGGGACGGGGATGGGGATGAGATAAGGACAGGGACTCAGGGATGGAGACAGGGATAACGTGATAAGGACAGGGATGAGGACAGGGACACGGGGGTGGGGACAGGGACAGGGACAAGGATGGCAATGGGGATCCGGTAAGGACAGGGATGGAGATGGGGATGCAATAAGGACAGGGATGATGAAATGCGATGGGGTCACCCAGGAAGAGGTGGGGGCACCCAGGGTGGGTGAGGACACCCAGGGTGGATGTGGGTACCAAGATAGGATGGGGACACCCAGGGTGGGACAGGGGCACCGAGCTTTGGTGCCATTCTGGCAAGCCGGCGAGTGCCACCACCCCAACCACCCCGGTGCCAAAACCAGCCGCCACCGTCCCACCGGCAAGGTCAGGGCTGCCATCCTCACCCTCACGGCACGCGGCCGGCAGCGGCGACACCAACAAGGTCCCCGAGTTCCTTTGCCGTCGGCTGAGCCTCCCGGTGCCTTGTCCCTCGCCGAGCCACGAGAACCGCGGCATTGCCGCCGCCGAGCCTAATTCCCAGCACTTCATTAATAACCAATTATGTAAAATAAGATTAATTATGCAGGACTTCCCTGTTTAATGGCCGATGCCGGTGCTGGCAGCGCCGGGCGCTCGGCGCGGTTTGCGGGTGGGGAAACTGAGTCACGGAGTGGGGGCTCCGGATGCTGAGGGCAGGACGGGGTCTGGTGTGGCCGCGCTCGATCTGCAGGCTCCGTGTGTTCAAGGAACAGGGGGACACGGCTTGGGGAGACCTGGGGACCCGGCATGGGGGGACCCAGCACAGGGGACAGAGCTCTCCCCAGAGACCTCGTCCCCGTGTCCCCATCCCTCATGGCCCCATGTCCCCATCTCTGCTGGCTCTTCCCCTGCTTGTACCTATTTCCCCATCCTTGCTGTCCCCAGCCCTACTGGTCCCCATGTCCCCAACCCTACTGGTCCACATGTCCCCATCCCTGCTGGCTCTTCCCCTGCTCGTCCCCATGTCACCATCACTGCTCATCCCTGTGTCCCCATCCCTACTGGCTCTTCCTCTGCTCGTCCCCATGTCCCCATCCCTGCTGTCCCTGTTTCCCCATTCCTGCTGTCCCCGTGTCCCCTTTCCTACTGTTCCCCATGTCCCCATCCCTACTGGTCCCTGTGTCCCTATCCCTGCTGTCCCCGTGTCCCTATCCCTGCTGTCCCCATGTCCCCATCCCTGCTGTCCCCCCCCTGCTGTCCCTGTGTCCCCCTCCGTGCTGTCCCCATGTCCCCATCCCTGCTGTCCCCCCCCCGCTGTCCCTGTGTCCCCCTCCGTGCTGTCCCCCTCCCTGCTGTCCCCATTCCTGCTGTCCCCATGTCCCCACCCCTGCTGTCCCCATCCCTACTGGTTCCCGTGTCCCCATCCCTGCTGTCCCCATCCCTGCTGTCCCCATGTCCCCATCCCTGCTGTCCCCATCCCTGCTGTCCCCATCCCTACTGGTTCCCGTGTCCCCATCCCTGCTGTCCCCGTCCCTGCTGTCCCCATCCCTACTGGTCCCCATGTCCCCACCCCTGCTGTCCCCACCCCTGCTGTCCCCATCCCTGCTGTCCCCATCCCTACTGGTCCCCGTGTCCCCATCCCTGCTGCCCCATCCCTGCTATCCCTGTCCCAGCTGTCCCCGTGTCCCCATCCCTGCTGTCCCCATCCCTACTGGTCCCCGTGTCCCCATCCCTGCTGTCCCCATCCCTACTGTCCCCATCTCTCCCTGTCCCGGTGTCCCCGCGGTGCCCCTGTTGCCGTCCCGGCCGTGTCACTCAGTCCCCGCTGCCTGCCCCAAGCTCCTCAGCTCCTCTTTCTCCTCTTCCTCCCGCAGGCATCGAGTGTCCGCGGGGCGCCCGCAACCTGCCGGGGCTGGTGCAGGAGGGAGAACCCTTCAGCGAGGAGGCCACCACCTTCACCAAGGAGCTGGTGCTGCAGCGAGAGGTAGGGACGCTCGGCGGCGCCGTCCGGTGAGAATCACCGAATCGTAGAATCACCGGGTTGGGAAAGACCCACCGGGTCATGGAGAGGTTGAGTGATGCCCGTGGGGCACGGATCTCGCCACAAAAGCCGAGTTGGCGGGCGCTGCGGGCTTCTCGCGGTGGTGGGCGCCGTGTTGCGGCTGCGCTGCGGTGCGGAGCTGCCGCCGTGTCGTTCCAGAGGCTCCAGGTGGGTTTGGTGCCGTGGAGCCGCTGGCGGCTCCGGCAAAGCCTCCTGTGGCCCCGCTCTCGGCTCCAAGGGGCTCGGGTTGGCGCGTTGGCGTTTGGCCACGGTGCTGTCATCTGGTGTGGGACGGGGAGACCCGGCACGGGATCCGGCACGGGACCCGGCACAGGGGGACCTGGAACAGGATTTGGCACAGGGGGACCTGGAACAGGGTCTGGAACAGGGGGACCTGGAACAGGATTTGTCACAGGGGCTCCCGGCAAAGGGTCTGGAACAGGGGGACCTGACACAAGATCTGGCACAGAGAGCACCCTGAACAGGGAATCTGGCACAGGAGCTGGCACGGGGGGACCTGGCACAGGGATCCCGGCACAGGCCCTGGAGAAGGCAGCGATGGTGAAGGCAGCGGCGCGCGGCAGGGATGCTGCCAGCGACTCCTCCCTTTCTTTTTATTTCCTTCTCCTTTTTTCTTCTATTTTCGGTGCAAATCGGCGTGGAATCCTGGCTCTCGCCATCTGCTCCGGCACTGGGAAGGACTGGGAAGGACTGGGAAGGACTGGGAGGGACTGGGGGGGAACTGGGGACCCATCGCTGTCCCCCAAACCCCAACTTTGGTGCTGGAACCAGGCTGCGCCGCCCGGCCCCGACACGTCCTGCGGAACCGGTGACCCCAAAAACCAGCCGGCACATGCCAACGCCGGCAAAAATGCCGGCCAGGAGGGAGATGAGGGCGGCAGAATGGAAAGTGCCAAGGAAGCAGGAGGGAGGGAGGAGGCTGCTACCCGGGGAGGAGCAGGATGGGGATGAAGAGGAGGATGAGGAGAGGGAGGAGGGCTGGGAGGAGGTTGAGGAGAAAGGGGAGAAGGAGAAAGAGGAGGAGGTAGAAGGTGAGAATGAGGTTGAGGGTGAGGTTGAGGAGGAGGATGAAGAGAAGAATGAAGAGAAGGATGTTGAGGGTGAGGACGGGGAGGAAGAGGAGGTGAAGGTTGAAGGTAAGGATGAGGTTAAGGAGGAGGAGGAAGAGGGGGAGCATGAGGGTGAGGTTAAGGAGGAGGAGGAGGAAGAGGAGGATGAGGTTGAAGGGGAGAATGAGGTTGAGGATGAGGAGGAGGAAGAGAAGAATGAGGAGAAGGAGGGTGAGGGTGATGAGGAGGAGGAGGTTGAAGGTGAGGATGAGGTTAAGGAGGAGGAGGAAGACGAGATTGAGGGTGAGGAGGAGGTTGAGGATGAGGAGGAGGAAGAGAAGAATGAAGAGGAGGAGGATGAGGGTAATGAGGAGGAGGAGGTTGAAGGTGAAGATGAGGTTAAGGAGGAGGAGGAAGACGAGATTGAGGGTGAGGAGGAGGTTGAGGAGGAGGAGGAGGAAGAGAAGAATGAAGAGAAGGAGGATGAGGGTAATGAGGAGGAGGAGGTTGAAGGTGAGGATGAGTTTAAGGAGGAGGAGGAAGACAAGATTGAGGGTGAGGAGGAGGTTGAGGGTGAGGATGAGGTTGAGGGTGAGGATGAGGAGGAGGATGAAGAGAAGAATGAAGAGAAGGAGGGTGAGGAGGAGGAGGAGGAGGTTGAAGGTGAGGATGAGGTTAAGGAGGAGGAGGTTGAGTAGAAGGAGGGGGAGGAGGATTTGGAGAAGGTTGAGGGTGAGGATCAGGGTGAGGAGGAGGAGGTTGAAGGTGAGGAGAAGGTTAAGGAGGGGGAGGTTGAGGAGGAGGATGAGGTTGAGAAGGAGGAGACAGGAGGATTTGGAGGAGGTTGAGGAGGAGGAGAAAGTTGAGGGTGAGGAGGAGGAGGTTGAAGGTGAGGAGAGGTTAAGGAGGGGGAGGTTGAGGGGGGGGGTTGATAAGGAAGATGAAGGTGAGGTTGAGAAAGAGGAGGAGAAAGGGATTGAGGATGAGGTTGAGCGGGTGCAGGGTGGACACAGGGTGGACACAGGGTGGATGCAGCTGGGATGCAGGGAGGATGCAGGGAGGATGCGAGGAGGATGCAGGAAGGTTGCAGGGAGGATGCGGCAGATGGATGCAGCTGGGATGCAGGGAGGACATGGGGAAGATGCAGGGAGGATGCAGGGTGGATACAGGGAGGATGTAGGGAGGATGCAGGGAGGATGCAGGTTGGATGTGGCAGGTGGATGCAGGGTGGATGCAGGGAGGACACAAGGAAGATGCAGGGAGGATGCAGGGTGGATGCAGGGAGGATGCAGGGAGGACACAAGGAAGATGCAGGGAGGATGCAGGATGGATGCAGGGAGGCCAAGGCAGTTGGATGCGAGGGGGATGCAGGGGGGATGCAGGGTGGATCTGGCAGTTGGATGCAGGGTGGATACGAGGTGGTTGCGAGGTGGACGTGGGGCAGATGCAGGGTGGATGCAGCAGATGGATGCAGCTGGGATGCAGGGAGGATGCAGCTGGGATGCAGGGTGGACACGGGGAAGATGCAGGGAAGATGCAGGGTGGGTACAAGGTGGATGTGAGGTGGATGCAGGGAGGATGCAAGGTGGATGCGGGTGTATGTGGCAGATGGATGCAGGGAGGATGCAGGGTGGATGCAGGGTGGACACGGGGAAGATGCAGGGTGGATGCAGGGAGGATGCAAAGTGGATGCAAGGTGGATCTCGGGTGTATGTGGCAGATGGATGCAGGGAGGATGCAGGGTGGATGCAGGGTGGACACGGGGAAGATGCAGGGTGGATGCAGGGAGGATGCAAAGTGGATGCAAGGTGGATCTCGGGTGTATGTGGCAGATGGATGCAGGGAGGGTGCAGCTTGGATGCAGGGAGGATGCAGCTTGGATGTGGCAGGTGGATGCAGGGTGGATGCAGGGAGGACACAAGGAAGATGCAGGGAGGATGCAGGATGGATGCAGGGAGGCCAAGGCCGTTGGTTGCGAGGGGGATGCAGGGGGGATCTGGCAGTTGGATGCAGGGTGGATACGAGGTGGTTGCAGGGTGGATGCGGGGCGGTGGCAGCTCTCCATCACTGGGCACGGCCCGTCCGCAGGCCGCTCGGCACGACCCCGCGTGGCCCCGGCTGATGCGGCTGACAGGAATCGCCCTGCAGGGGAGCAGCTTCATCTTCCCAGCTGCAAAAACTGCAAACGAGTCCCTTCTGATCTGCTGGCAGGGAACGCGGCCCCGTGCCCGGCGTGCCCGGCAGGAGCCTCGGCAGCTCCCGGCGGCGGCTCCCGGCGGCTCTCGAGGGCGGCAGCGCAGGGCGCGCTCGGCGCTTTTCCTGCCAGGCCTCCTGCGGGAACGCGGGACGGGATGGAGAGGGGGATAAGGATGGAGCTGGGGGGGTACAGGCTGGCTTGGGGGGGTCTAGGCTGCATCCAGGGCAAGGAGGCTGGATTTGAGGGGTTACAAGGCTGGATCTGGGGTGTCAAGGCTGGATTTGGGGGAATGAGGCTGGATTTGGGGGGCATGAGGCTGGATTTGGGGGGTGTGAGGCTGGATCTGGGGGGATGAGGCTGGATTTGAGGGGGTACAAGGCTGGATCTGGGGTGTCAAGGCTGGATTTGGGGGAATGAGGCAGGATTTGGAGGGGATGAGGCTGGATTTTGGGGGTGTGAGGCTGGATCTGGGGGGGATGAGGCTGGATTTGAGGGGGTGCGAGGCTGGATTTGAGGGGGTGCAAGGCTGGATCTGGGGTGTCAAGGCTGGATTTGGGGGGAGGAGGCTGGATTTGAGGGGGTACAAGGCTGGGTTGGGGGGTCTAGGCTTCATCCAGGGCAAGGAGGCTGGATTTGGGGGGATAAGGCTGGATTTGGGGGGATAAGGCTGGATCTGGGGAACCGAAGCTGGATCCAGGGTGATGAGGCTGGATCTGGGGGGATAAGGCTGGGTTTGGGGGGAAGAGGCTGGATCTGGTGGAGATGAGGCTGGATTTGGGGGGATGAGGCTGGATGCGGGGAGTTGAGGTTGGATCGAGGCTGCGGAGCGTGCGATGGGATGCGCGGTGCCGCCTCCTCCTCCCCCCCCCCCGCCCCATTTAATGCGCTTTCATTAAAGTCTCTTGATATTAAAATTCCCAAAGTTCTCTCCTCGGAGCTTCGGCGTCGCGGCGCGGGACGCGTTCCGTGTAATTACACCGTGATTCATGATTTCAATATCGGAGGCGAACTGCCCTCCGCTGCCTCTTCCCGGCTCCCCGAGCGGCTTTTGAGCTCAAACGCGGCGATTTCGGCACGATTGGCTTCGCTTTTCCTCGCTCCCAGCCCGTTCCCGGCTCCCGCGCATCCCTGCTGCCGGCAACGCCGCCTCCCTCCAATTCGGCTTCGTTCCCGGGATGCTGGGGGGTCCCGGACTCCCCTATAACCCCGTGGATCCTGGGATGGGGGATCCATCCTGGCACCGTGAGCCGGGGCCGCGGGGCGGGTGCTGCTCCGTACCCGCTGGGGAGTGCCGGGACACGGGGACGCGGGGATACAGGGATTCAAGGACACGGGGATGTAGGGATGCAGGGATACAGGGACATGGAGATGTAGGGATGCTGGGATGCTGGGATGCAGGGATGCAGGGATGCAGGGATGCAGGGACATGGAGACGTAGGGATGCAGGGACATGGAGACGTAGGGATGCAGGGACACAGGGATGCAGGGATGCAGGGACATGGAGACACAGGGATGCAGGGATGCTGGGATGCAGGGACAGAGGGATGCAGGGGCATGGAGAGGTAGGGATGCAGGGATGCTGGGATGCAGGGATACAGGGACATGGGGACGCAGGGATACGGGGATTCAGGGACGTGGGGATGCAGGGATACAGGGACACGGGGACGCAGGCATACAGGGATTCAAGGACATGGGGATGCAGGGATACAGGGACATGGAGATGTAGGGATGCAGGGACACAGGGATGCAGGGACATGGAGACGTAGGGATGCAGGGATGCAGGGATATGGAGATGTAGGGGTGCAGGGACACAGGGATGCAGGGAGACAGGGACGCAGGGACCTGGAGATGTAGGGACACAGCGATGCAGGGACGCAGGGACATGGAGACACAGGGATGCAGGGGCATGGAGAGGTAGGGATGCAGGGACACTGGGATGCTGGGATGCAGGGATACAGGGACATGGGGATGCAGGGATATGGGGATTCAGGGACATGGGGATGCAGGGATACAGGGATACAGGGACATGGAGACTAGGGATGCTGGGATGCAGGGACACAGAATGCAGAGATGCAGGGATATGGAGACATAGGGATGCAGGGACATGGAGATGTAGGGATGCAGGGACACAGGGACATGGAGATGTGGGATGCAGGGAGACAGGGATGCAGGGACGTGGAGACCTAGGGATGCAGGGACACAGAGGTGCAGGGGTACAGGGACATGGGGACGTAGGGATATGTGGATACAGGGACATGGGGACACAGGGACACAAGGATACAGTGGTTCAGGGACACAGGGGTTCAGGGACACAGGGATGTGGGGATGCAGGGATATGGAGCTGTAGAGATGCAGGGACACAGGGATGCAGGGACATGGAGACATAGGGATGTGGGGACACAGGGATGCAGGGAGACCGGGATGCAGGGACATGGGGATGTAGGGATGCAGGGACACAGGGACATAGAGACACAAGGATGCAGGGACATGGGGACACGGAGATGTAGGATGCAGGGACATGGAGACCTAGGGATGCAGGGACGGAGAAGTGCAGGGGTACAGGGACATGGGGACATAGGGACACAAAGATATGGTGGTTGAGGGACACAGGGACAGAGGTATTCAGGGACACGGGGATGGCAAGGATGCAGAGATACAGGGATGCAGGGACACAGGGATGCAGGGACACAGGGACATGGAGACACAGGGATGCAGGGATGCTGGGATGCAGGGACAGGGATGCAGGGACATGGAGAGGTAGGGATGCTGGGATGCAGGGATACAGGGACACGGGGACTAGGGATGCTGGGATGCAGGGACACGGAATGCAGAGGTGCAGGGATATGGAGACATAGGGATGCAGGGACACAGGGACATGGAGATGTAGGGATGCAGGGACACAGGGACATGGAGATGTGGGATGCAGGGAGACAGGGATGCAGGGACGTGGAGACCTAGGGATGCAGGGACACAGAGGTGCAGGGGTACAGGGACATGGGGACGTAGGGATTTGTGAATACAGGGACATGGGGACACAGGGACACAAGGATACGGTGGTTCAGGGACACAGGGGTTCAGGGACGCAGGGATGTGGGGATGCAGGGATATGGAGCTGTAGAGATGCAGGGACACAGGGATGCAGGGACATGGAGACATAGGGATGTGGGGACACAGGGATGCAGGGAGACCGGGATGCAGGGACATGGGGATGTAGGGATGCAGGGACACAGGGACATAGAGACACAAGGACGCAGGGACACGGGGACATGGAGATGTAGGATGCAGGGACATGGAGACCTAGGGATGCAGGGATGGAGAAGTGCAGGGGCACAGGGACACGGGGACATAGGGACACAAATATACGGTGGTTCAGGGACACAGGGATGCAGGGACACAGGAATTCAGGGACACAGGGATGCAGGGACACAGGGATGCAGGGTCCCGGGGTTGGCAACGCTGCAGGAATACGGGGCTGTAGGGCTGTGGGGACACGGGGCTGCGAGGACACGAGGCTGCAGGGACACGGCCAGCGTCTCCATCCCCCGCAGCATCTTGCAGCGCGCAGCCGCCTGCTCGGAAAGCGCTGACCCGCATCCCAGGGGCATCGCCCCGCGTCCCTCGCGCATCCGCAGGCTCCGGCACCGCCAACGCCCCCGCGTCCCCCCACGCCTCCCCAGGGCACTCGCCGACCTCCCGTGCCGGGTACCGAGCCCCTGGGTGCCACGAGCGGTGCCAGCGCGTGTCCCGCATCCCCCCCACCCCTGCATTTCTCCTTCCTGCGCGCCCCCAGCCAGCGCTTCGCCCCATCTGGCCTGGATGCGCCTGGAATTCCGATGGGGGCGCGAACAAAGCCGCAGCTGCTGCCCCAGCGGAGCCGAGCGGGGCTCTCGGCGCGATGCCGGCACCACCGGGGCGGCCGAACCCACGCGCTGTCCGGCTTCTCACCTTGTCAGGGCCCCCCGACCCTGATATCCCCCCCAGAACCCCTGAACCCAGCCCCTAACAGCCCCCAGCACCCCTGCACCCCCTCAGCCCCCAGCTCTTTGCGGGCACCGTGGCTCAGAGCCCGTTTCCCGGTACCGAGCACCGATTTTGGCTCAGGGCTGTGATTTTAGAGCATCCCCCGCCCAGCACGGGCAGTGCCGGGGTCAGCATCGCCGCTCCCCACCCTTCGACCTCGGCTGAGCACCAAATCCTCTAAAACTGTCTTTTTTCCCCTCTTTTTGCCCCTCTCCGCCTTCACTTCTGTCCCCAGCACGGGGTTTGGCCCGCGGATGCTCTCCTGCTCTCCCCCGGCGCAGGCGATGCCGGCACGGCATCACCTGGCTCATCACCCCCAAATCCAGCCTCATCCCCCCCAAATCCAGCCTCATCCTCCACAAATCCAGCCTTGTCCCCCCACATCCAGCCTCGTCCCCCCAAATCCAGCCTCATCACACCCCCAGATCAAGCCTCATCCCCCCAAATCCAGGCTCATCCCCCCAGATCCAGCCTCATCCCCCCAAATCCAGGCTCATCCCCCCCCAGATCCAGTCTCATCCCCTCCCAGATGCATCCTCGTCACCCCAAATCTGGCTTTGTACACCTGGATCCCACCTCATCGCCCTGGATCCTGCTTAGTCACCCCTAATCCACCCTCGACACCCCAAATCCAGCCGTATTGCTCTGGATCCAGCCTCCATACCACAAAGCCAGCCTCATCACCCCTAATCTAGCCTTGTCACCCCAAATCCAGCCTTAACACCCCTAATCCAGCCTCGTCACCCCTAATCCAGCCTCATTGCCCTGGATCCAGCCTTGACACCCCAAATCCAGCCTCGTCACCCCTAATCCAGCCTTGAGACCCCAAATCCATCCTCATCACCCCAAATCCATCCTCATCACCCCAAATCCAGCCTTGACACCCCTAATCCAGCCTCATCCCTCTGGATCCTGATTTGACACCCCAAATCCATCCTCGTCACCCCAAATACAGCCGTTGCGGCTGCACCCTTGGGGATGCCGGCTCCCCTTTGAACGCCGCGTCCCGGCAGGGCTGCGATGCCCCCCGGCTCGCGGTGCCGCGGCTACGCCGGCTCCGGTGCCGCATCCATCCCCTTCTGGAACGCGGACAGCGAGCGGCACGGACCGCGATGCCCCGCGATGCCCCGTGACGCCGGGAGATCCCATCGGCTGCGCCGAGGCGACGCCGGGAACGTTGCCGGAGCCCCATCCCACCGCGTCCCGCCTCGGGCTGCCGTCGCGCGGATGAGCAGCCCGGTTTTGACAAGGTGCCGGCTCGAATCACGTCGCCGCGGCTGCTGGAGTTCCCCGTGGAGCCGCCGATTTGCCGTCTAGCCGGTGCCGGCGCTCCCCGCGGTCCCACCGTGATTCACCGGGGCTTGTGCTTCCCACCGCCGGGAGCCGGCACCGCCACAGCCGGCACGTGGCCGCGGCCAGGAGGCCACGCGGAAGCCGGAGACGCGGCGAGAGTTGCAGAGGCAAAACCCAGGGCTGAGATCGAGGGTTGGACCCCAGGACTGGGGTCCAGGTTTGAGATCCATGCGTTGGGTCGCAGGATTGGGGTCCAGATTTCAGATCCCAGAGTTGAGATCTATGGGTTGGACCCAAGCTTGAGACCCATGGGTTGGAACCAGGTTTGGGATCCAGGGTCGAGATCCATGGGTAGAACCAAGGTTGGGATCCAGGGTTGAGATCTGTGGATTGGGTCCCAGGACTGGGATCCAGGGTTCAGTCCCAGGATCAGGATCCATCGGTGGAACCAAGGTTGGGACCCAGGGTTGAGATCACAGGTTGGATCCCAGGATTGGGGTCCAGATTTGGGATCCCAGAGTTGAGACTGATGGGTTGGACCCAAGCTTGAGACTCATGGGTTGCAACCAAAGGTTTGTGTCCCAGGACTAGGATCCAGGGTCGAGATCCATGGATAGAACCAAGGTTGGGTCCCAGGGTTGAGATCCATGGGTTGGGTCCCAGGACTGGGGTCTAGATTTCAGATCCCAGAGTTGAGATCTATGGGTTGGACCCAGGACTGAGACCCATGGGTTGGAACCTGGGGTCTGGGTCCAGGTTTGGGTCCAGGTTTGTGTCCCAGGACTGGGATCCAGGGTCGAGATCCATGGGTGGAACCAAGGTTGGGATCCAGGGTTGAGATCCAGGGTTGAGTCCCAGGATCAGGATCCATGGGTGGAACCAGGGTTGGGTCCCAGGGTTGAGATCAAGGGTTGGGTCCCAGGATTGGGGTCCAGGTTTGAGATTCCAGAGTTGAGATCTGTGGGTTGGACCCAAGGCTGAGACCCATGGGTTGGAACCTGGGGTTTGGGTCCAGGTTTGGAATCCAGAGTTGGTTCCCAGGACTGGGATCCAGGGTCGAGATCCATGGGTAGAACCAAGGTTGGGATCCAGGGTTGAGACCCAGGATTGAGTCCCAGGATCAGGATCTGTGGGTAGAACCAAGGTTGGGTCCCAGGGCTGAGATCCATGGGTTGGGTCCCAGGACTGGGGTCCAGGTTTGGAACCCAAGGTTGAGATCCATGTTTGGATCCGAGGGCTGGGATCCATGGTTGAGATCCCTGTGTGGAATCAAGGTTGGGTCCCGGGGTTGGGATCCGTGGTTTGGTTCCAGCGATGAGATCCATGGGTGGAACCAAGGTTGAATCCCGTGTTGACTGGCCCTGATCACCCGGTTCTCTTGCATGTGCTCCATGATTGCACTCAAGATCTTCTCTTCCATGACTTTTCCCAGCACTGATGTCGGACTGACAGGTCTGGAGTTCCCTGGATCCTCCCTGCGACCCTTCTTGTCCATGGGCACCACATCATCCACCCTCCAGTCCAGTGGGAACGTGGCATGGGGAGGGTCGACACCTGCTTTGTCGTTAACCCACTGCGGGATGTTCGGAGCCATTAGGGAGTTCGGAGCCGTTGGGGTGTTTGGAGCCGTTGGGGTGTTTGGAGCTGTTGGGATGTTTGGAGCCGTTGGGGTGTTCGGAGCCATTAGGGTGTTTGGAGCTGTTGGGATGTTCGGAGCTGTTGGGGTGTTTGGAGCCGTTGGCGTGTTTGGAGCCGTTGGGGTGTTTGGAGCCGTTGGGGTGTTCGGAGCCGTTGGGGTGTTTGGAGCCGTTGGGATGTTGGAGCTGTTGGGGTGTTCGGAGCCGTTGGGGTATTGGAGCCGTTGGGGTGTTCGGAGCCGTTGGGGTGTTTGGAGCCGTTGGGATGTTTGGAGCTGTTGGGGTGTTCGGAGCCGTTGGGGTGTTTGGAGCCGTTGGGATGTTTGGAGCTGTTGGGGTGTTGGAGCCGTTGGGATGTTTGGAGCCCTTGGGGTGTTTGGAGCTGTTGGGATGTTTGGAGCTGTTGGGATGTTCGGATGCGTTGGAATGTTGGAGCTGTTGGGATTTTTGGAGCCGTTGGGATGTTTGGAGCCGTTGGGGTGTTCGGAGCCGTTGGGGTGTTCGGAGCCTTTGGGATGTTTGGAGCCGTTGGGATGTTGGAGCCGTTGGGATGTTTGGAGCCTTTGGAGTGTTTGGAGCCGTTGGGGTGTTCGGAGCCGTTGGGGTGTTCGGAGCCGTTGGAGTGTTTGGAGCCGTTGGGGTGTTTGGAGCCTTTGGAGTGTTTGGAGCCGTTGGGGTGTTCAGAGCCATTGGGGTGTTCAGAGCCGTTGGAGTGTTTGGAGCCGTTGGGATGTTCGGAGCCGTTGGGGTGTTCGGAGCCGTTGGGATGTTCGGAGCCGTTGGGGTGTTGGAGCCGTTGGGGTGTTTGGAGCCGTTGGGGTGTTTGGAGCCGTTGGGGTGTTCGGAGCCGTTGGAGTGTTTGGAGCCGTTGGGGTGTTCGGAGCCGTTGGGATGTTGGAGCCGTTGGGATGTTCGGAGCCGTTAGGATGTTCGGAGCCGTCGGGGTGTTGGAGCCGTTGGGGTGTTGGAGCCGTTGGGATGTTCGGAGCTGTTGGGATTTTTGGAGCCGTTGGGGTGTTTGGAGCTGTTGGGGTGTTCGGAGCTGTTGGGGTGTTGGAGCCGTTGGGGTGTTTGGAGCTGTTGGGATGTTCGGAGCCGTTGGGGTGTTCGGAGCCTTTGGAATGTTGGAGCCGTTGGGGTGCAGCACGTGGTGCCGATGATCCGAGCCGCTGCTAATCATTTTCTGCAAACGAGCCGCTGCTGCAATCTTAATTACTCGGGGAGCGGCAAATCAAATCCTGCGCCCGGTGCCGGCAGCGCTGCCGCAGCCCCCGGCTCGGCCTTCCCAGAGGATCCAGCGCCGCCAGAGCCGTGCCTCAGTTTCCCCGTCGGTGAAGCCGGGAGCCGTGTTGGTGCTCGGCCCCCCCGGCCGGTAGCCACACGTGTGGCCTTGGTAGCCACGGCATCAGCACCAGTAGCCTTGCGTACTGGTCCCAGTAGCCACGCGTGGGGCGCTGGTAGCCACGTGTGCCGGCATGAGTGGCCAGTGACTGACGGTGACACCGGAGTCGGGGGGGGGTCCCAGTGTCCCTGTTGTGCTACCAGGGTCCCAGTGTCCCCAGACTGGGAGTCCCAGTGTCCCCAGTACAGAGCTGGGGTTCCCAGTGTCCCCAGAGCCAGCACTCCCAGTATTCCCAGTACAGAGCTGAGGGTCCCAGTGTCCCCAGACTGGGAGTCTCAGTGTCCCCAGGACGAAGTCAGGGGTCCCAGTGTCCCCAGAGCCAGCACTCCCAGTGTCCCCAGTACAGAGCTGGGGTTCCCAGTGTCCCCAGTACAGAGCTGAGGGTCCCAGTGTCCCCAGACTGGGAGTCCCATTGTCCCCAGGACGGAGTCAGGGGTCCCAGTGTCCCCAGAGCCAGCACTCCCAGTATTCCCAGTACAGAGCTGAGGGTCCCAGTGTCCCCAGACTGGGAGTCCCAGTGTCCCCAGTACGGAGTCAGGGGTCCCAGTGTCCCCAGAGCCAGCACTCCCAGTGTCCCCAGTACAGAGCTGGGGGTCCTGGTGTCCCCAGACTGGGAGTCCCAGTGTCCCCAGTACAGAGCTGAGGGTCCCAGTGTCCCCAGACTGGGAGTCCCAGTGTCCCCAGTACAGAGCCAGGGGTCCCAGTGTCCCCAGACTGGGAGTCCCAGTGTCCCCAGTACAGAGCTGAGGGTCCCAGTGTCCCCAGAGCCAGCACTCCCAGTATTCCCAGTACAGAGCTGAGGGTCCCAATGTCCCCAGACTGGGAGTCCCAGTGTCCCCAGTGTGGAGTTGAAGGTCCCAGTGTCCCCAGTACAGAGTCAGGGGTCCCAGTGTCCCCAGACTGGGGGTCCCAGTGTCCCCATTGCAGTACCAGGGGTCCCAGTGTCCCCAGTACAGAGCTGGGGTTCCCAGTGTCCCCAGGCTGGGGATTCCAGTGTCCCCTCAGAGCCGGGGTCCGGTGTCCCCAGTACAGAGTTGAAGGTCCCAGTGTCCCCAGACTGGGGTCCCCCCCTTCCCCACCTCCCAGCGAGGCTGATGATGCTGATCCCAGGGCGGGGGGGGGGCACCAACCCACCCCTGGCCCCCCAAAACCCCCATTTTCCCCCAAAACCCCAATTTTCCCCCAATTCCCTCCCCAAAACCCCTTTTTTCCCACAATTCCAACCCCCAAACCCCCAATTCCCCCCCTAAAACCCCCATTTCCCCCATAAAATCCCATTTCCCCCAATTACAACCCCCCAAACCCCCAATTCCCCCCCATTTTCCCCCAATTCCCCCCCCATCCCCCCCTCTTTCCCCCCTTCCCCTTTTTTTTTTCTATTTTCAGTTCCTTTTTCCTTCCAAAAATCCCAAACCCCATCAATTCCCCCCCTTTCGGGGTGCAGAGGGGGGGTCCCCCCCATCCCTCCCCCCCTCCCCTTCCCCATTAACCCTTTCAGGACCTGCGGGAATTACAAATCTGAACGATATTTATTAAAATACAAAAATACACTCCTTTTTTTTTTTGTTTTTTTTCTGGGTTTGCTCACGCGCAGGCTCTGCCGTTAGAGATAAAGCCAGAATGTCCGTGTGTCCCCCCCTCCCCGCGTGCCCCCCCCCCAATTTCCAATTTTTCCTTTCGCATCCGACACCTTCCGGGCATCTTTTTGTTGAATTTTCTTTTTTTTCCCCTCTCTTTTTTCAAGCTAAAATAAGAAATTTCAAGGAATTTCAGCACCCCCCCC